>NC_133201.1:54951149-55068649 GCF_958299795.1 Porites lutea | reverse complement strand
ATGGCTGCTTAGTGACTTACATTCCAGTTAGAGTCACTGTACAGGGTGAACTGAACTGGAACTTGATATACCCAGTTTCTTAACCCTATACTTTAAATCACGAAACTTCAGAGTCATTCAGCTTTTGGAATTTTTCTACACTCTTCAAAATACAGTTTATTATGCCACTGAAAAGTATTATATATAAAATAATAATGAAACAAATTATTTGTGTATTAATAATTACCATTAATACTCAACATACCTCTCCAATTTCTGTTGCCTTTTGAGAGTTATTCAAGATCAGCTTATTAATGTTATAACAGCAGCGATAAGAATTTGGATTGTACAATCTACAGCTCCTGCAAAACAGAAAATAAAATTAATTACATGTAATGTACATCCTTGGAAACATTTGCTGCCAATAGGCTATAAGAGTTTTAATGCATTCTTTAACATTCCCAAATTGGGTTTGTTTCTTTTCTCTGCTAAAATATTAAAGGCTGAAACTTCAGTAAAATGTATCCAGGCACTTTGAAATTCATGGAAACAAAGCTGTTTCAAAAAGTCACTCATCTTTCAGAGTACATGGCACATGCATGTAGGATCACAAATTCTACTAAAATGTTTATTAGCATTGGCAGATTCAGACCTTCAGATAAGGGGGGGGGGGGGCAATCATCCAGAGCCCGAGGTAAGGAGGGGGCCTGGCCGTTTGGGCCTCAGTTTGGTCTAAAAATTAGGGGTGGGGCGGGGCAGACCCCCCAGGCCCCTCCTCTGGACCTGCCGCTGGTTAGATCTTATCACTGGGTAAACAAAAAATACCTTTATTCATATATAATTAAAGATATATGAAATGTAAAATAAATAAATACAATGTAAAGTAAGAAAATATACAAAAAAGTAAATATTATATATGTGTTGGTTCAATTTCATCCTTGGTTTAAATTTTATTTTCCTTTGTTTTTGGGTATGGTAATGTATGATAATGAGTTTGAAACAATGGAAAATGAAATTTAAACCAAGGATAAAATTGAACCACAACATATACATGATAAAAGAAAATTTCTTTTATCATGTATATGATATTAAAATGTTCTCAAAATATTACAACATTCTAAAAAAACTATCTAAAAGTTTTTTTCTCCTGAAACACAGAAATGAGGGACTGACTGGGGGAATAGAAAGTTAATGATAAAAGTGTAACATGGTTAACAGCAAATTACCTGTCACTGGAATTTGTCACCACAAACTGACTAAGTGGATCCCAGCAAACTCCCTGTACATAATGTTTGTGATCCTTCAGGATCATAATTTTTTGCCCTGAATAAAATCAACGAATTAATTATTATATTGAATAAAATAAACCAAAAAAGTTATTTATTATTTTGTATTAAGTTATTCTTAATAATTCACTAGTTTCCTTTGCATCTTTTTTTTGAAAATAGTGGTCAAGCATGCCCAAAACATAAAAGGTTTTTTTTTTGCAACTTTTAAAACTAAATTTGTACTTCTGACTTTTAGAGCATTGGAAATGTGGCTTCCTCTCCTCCCCAACTCCTCCACATTCCACAGTAATTTTATTGAACTCAGCACTACTCTGTGGAGTCATAATAATATTATGGAATATACATATATACCTTTCACAATGTCCCAGATAATCGCACTGTTGTCTATTGATCCAGATATGAGATTGGTACCATCTGAAGACCAGGATAGATCATAAACATCCTCTATGTGACCCCTGCATTACAGCAATTAAACAAGAGATTTGTTCTTAAAACATTCTTAAAATAAATTTAATACTTTAAAATACCTACATTAAAGGGAAACTGTCAGGAATTCTTGTTATAAGTTTGAAAATGAAAATGGTTAAGAGACGAATAAAGTTCCAGTTAATTTGTCAGGTTTAATGACTCAAATGGGAACTTGATTCACTGCTTCCTAACATTAATAAAAAACTTCTGCGTCATTCCGCATTCTGTAAAATACGCCTGCTGACAGTTTGTTAAAATTAGGAGCCACTCTGAATGGCTCCCTACTGCCAAAGCAAGTTGCATTCAGTCATTTTCCTTTTCTTTGTTTACAGGAAAAGACAAATCTAAATGTAGTTTCAATGCACTAATAAATAACTTCCTGACAAGACAAGAACATTTAAAATCAATGTTATGATTTGTTACAAATACTGTGTACATCTCTGAGTTTGTACAATTTGGCTTTTAAATTTTTACCTTAGGGCCTTGTAAAAAGTCCAGGATTCCTTGCTTTCAATGCCTTCAGTGTCCATAAATATGTCATTTCCACTCTGATCAGGAGAATTGTTGAACTTCCAGAGAATAATCAGAGAGTCTGAAAAGTTAATCCATTAGAGAAACATTTGAGGTCTACTGAGGCTAAGTTTCTCTAAAGGCCAGTTCATATGAGGTGCGCTGGCCTGGCCTGCTTGCTGAGATCCCAGTTGCTCAAGCCAAGCCAAGATCTTAGCAAGCAGGCAAGCCCACCTTCTCATATAAACAGAACAACAATTTAAAGGGAAAATGAGGCAAGGACTGCGCCAGCCTGGCTAACTGGGCTGGTTCACCCTATATAAACAGGCCCGTAAGCCTGGCATGCAAAGAAATGTGGAGCACTCCAGGTGGTGGGGTTAGGGGAGGTATTTGTACTTTCCATTTATTGATCAGTGGGGATATGATGGTGTATTCAATGGTGGAGTTTTTTCACCACCTGATAGGCCATAATGGGTTTGGATAAATGGGTCGCACATTTTATACAAGCATGCCCCCTCGGGAATAAAAAAGTTCACAAGGTAGATTTATAAAAACATGACTATGAACCCGACCCACCCCTACGACCTTATTCCCAGTCTCTTGTCAGTAAAAAGAGACTTGAAGGGGTTGATCTAATCTAGATTTTGTCGAGTCTTTTATTTTACTTTATTTTCATCTTTTTCTTTTGTAGCATTTTGGTGGTCCAAAAGTTTCCCATGTTATATAAACAGAACATACAAAAGATTGGCAAAATATTGAAGATAAAGCCACGTTTCTGAGAATCATGAACTAACTTACCATCACCAGCAGATGCAAGGATCTCTTCTGTGGGAGCAACAAAAAGGTTGTTAGAAACAGGCAAAAGTCCAAACCACCCCTTCTCCCCCACTTTCCCCCAGCTTGGAAGTGAATGAAATGTGGAACGAAGAACTCTTCATCAAGCCTACATTAATTTTCCACACCTTATGATCGCGATCCATCAATATTACCTTTCAGTGGCCGCCAGAAAGGGCTGAAAGGCTGGGGCACGGGTCATAACAATGCGGGAACAATAATTACAATTAAGCTTAATTTTTGACTGAAAATCGCTGTTGAATTTGTTGCCTTAAGATCGACGGGGATGAGATCCACTATGATACGTGTAGCTAGGGATGTCTGGATCCCAAAGCTGGAAGGCTCTATTCACTGTTTACAAAGCTAGCATTATTACCTGTGGGTGAAAATCTTACAGCGTTGACGGCCTTCGTATGGCGACTCAAATTGGCTAAAAATTCGATCTGCGAATGCTGATCATCATTCGAAGCAATCGACCAGATCTAACGACAACAAAAATGATAAATTAGAACATAAGGAGCAAAGGATATGATACATCAAATACACACATAATAAGATTCAACCTTAAGTTATTTTCTAAGATTTACGATCATAGATCTGTAGCGCACCTTGACATCATTGTCTGCTCCTCCTGAAGCAAGTCGCCACTTTGACCCAACTTTGCAAAAATCTACGCTCAACACTGGTTCTTTTCCATGCCAAGCTATTTCGGGAGTATTTAGCTTCATGATCGGGCACTTATGGATCGAAGTTCAATCAACGTAGATAGATTTCTAGCATGAAAACACAAGATCTCGTTCTCGAACGTCCCCGCAAAACGAGTTCTACTTTCGCGCCAAAAAGTATTATTCCATATTTGGAAGAAATCGTAGGTATTCGCACCTCCTAATTTGGAAGTTATCGGAAGAGTCGGAAAACACATGTGTTTGTGTCGCTTCGTATCCGAAAAACCTGCAAGGTTATTGGCACGTTGGGCAAAAAGATCTCTATTTTATGCCTTTCTCTCGCTATGCAGCGGACACCGACCTGCCCAAATTGCTGCAAGAGTTACGGCTTCAAAGGTATGAAACTGCTGATAGATTTAAAAATCATTTTGTGCATGCAGACTCGGTGTCACGCATAGCATTGTACGCGGTCAATGAACCGATGAACTTTCTCTTTAGATCAGCTGTGTTATGAAAACGTCGATTAATCCGTAGATCGTTCAACTGCTTCCATAACAAATTAATGGCGTTGTTGTGGCCTTGACAGATGAATGTTCTAGCATCAGTTCCAGACCCACACGCATTGGGTCCAACTGCACCATAGTGTTATGCGCCATGGTCAGTCATGTGAAACCGCTCCCCGGGTGCAAAGTGAATGGTGAACTCCCCCGCCCCCTTATTTCCCACACACATGGTACTCCCTTTTTTAAAACTGTCTACTTGTTATCACCTAGCATAACAATTAATGACAAGTAGTATGATGATAGCTGTGAAAGAACATGTTGATTTCAGAGCAGCTATTGCAACACTTGCAAACCCTTGATGGAGAAGGAAAATGAAGACTATTGTGTGATTCCAGAAAATATCCATACGCCTCCCCCCCCCCCCCCCCCATGGATGGTCAATGGAAATTCGTAGGGGCTGGGGGGACTTAAGGGTAGAAATTTCCGAAGGTTATAGGGGTGCCCACCAGAAGCATTTTCCACAGGGTTTTAAAAGATGCAATCGATCGCATGAGACATACTTAATATGTGGATTATTTTGATTTGTAGCGCAACAAAAAATAGAAATAGATACCCTTTCGAGAATAAACTTAAAGATGTTTGTCTCAAACGTCTTCTTCTTTGCTGGGAGTTTGCTATCATCTATCTGACGATAAACAGTCACTTCATTTTGGCATGCACTGTGTATGCACAAGAAAAATCAAGATGGCTGACCGTAGCAATTAATACCCAGATCCCCAGGTTCTCGTGCCTACCAGAAAAAAACATGATTCTACAACGGAAGTTCATTCATTCATTCTTTATTTCTCATAGAATTTTAAACGTGCAAAATTAAAGAGCAAGCAAGGACTTTAAAAGTATTATGAAAGCTTAAGTTTATTTGTGACCTTCTTTGGGAAAACGTACACTAACAGCCATCTGAGTGTCTTTGCTTGGATGGCTCATTGGCAATAAGTTGCCAGGACAATTTTTACTTTCTGAAGTTCCTTGGTCACAGAGAGAAAAGTTGCCATTCTCACATTATTCACCAGGCTAACCATCAAACTCAGAAAACCATGAACACCTGAAGTGAAATATTTCAGGAATATCTTTTGTGTTGTGACCAATCAACAAAGATCAGGATGTGCAAGCAAGCTACAAAACCACAAACTATTTAATGATGAAAGCTTAAGTGTGAACTAACTGCTCTATTTTTTACATGTATCTAGGCGCACATGCAAAATGGCAGTTAAGTATTTAGAATGTTTGCAAAATTTATGCAGTTTATTACAGGTCTTTAATCCCTGATTACAGGGTTCAAAATAAAATCACAGCTTTTAGCCTGAATCTCTAGGCTTTTTTGTCAAGGCGTATTTTTTCCCTGCTGTCAATAATGAATAAGTTTGCTTTTTATGTGTTCAGCAATGGCTGATGATTTCAAATTCTTGTAACCCGTAATGAACACATTTGTTCCTGGTAATTTTGCCGCCTACGGCGTAAAAGAATAAAATTAGTTGTTCGCAATGAACAAGAATCCTCCCTTTCAACTTTTGTAGCACACTTTAAATATCCAAACCTTTTTCTACTCTTTCAACTCATTTTAAAACGTTGTCAAAAAGTTTTTAAAACATTTCTTTGCTACTTTAATGCCTGATATGCAATGTTTACTACAACATTACAGTAACTTTGATTTCAGTGGGCCAATCAAAGCATGACATTTTCTATTTCTTCAGTGAAAAGTCACTGGCAAATGTGGTGAAAGTGCAGGCTACCGCTGGCCGCCAGCTGCTATGCGCTGTATTTTGAACCCTGGATTACTTCTTGTATTGTCTTGTAATGTGCAAAAGAATCACTGGTTTATTTTTCTCTCTACCAGTGGTTCTTTGTCCCAATAAAAGTGTTTAAAACTTGAAGAGGTTGCCAACCGTAGAATTTCAGATGTAAAGACCACCATTTCAACATAAACATTTTTTGTTTGCTCTTAAGATGTTTCCAAGCCAATTGGTAATCGCATCCCCTTATTGTTGGAGTGTGGCCACACCTTTTGTGAGGGTTGCATCACAAAGTTGGCAAGGGTACAGAAAACACAGGTGTCATGCCCTGAATGCACTTACAACACCCCCCTGAAAACGGAGGGAGAAAAGGGGGTTAAGGGTATTCCAGCCAACATCCACTTGTTAGGAGTGATAACCAATACCAAGAGGGCATCATTTCGAAGGTAAGCATTTGTAACTCTCATATTAGAGCGATTTTTGTATGGCCTTGAAACGTGGTTTCGGTAAGTGTTCGTTATTTGTTTATCAGTCAATGGATGAATAGATCAAAACATGGACTCTTGGTTTTCTTGCCAAAGAAAACCGTAATATGGAGAAAACACAAGTTCGATTGGGCAATCATGTTGCAGAATAATGTCAAAGCAACCTATTGATTCATTTCTTGAAAGGTTTTTGGGCATGAAGTTTTTGAGTGGAGCGTTCGCTCAGTGGAGCGTTCGCTCAGTGGAGCGTTTGCTCCATTTGTATCCATTTGACAAACCAATCAAAGCACTCTATTTCTGTTCATTTGTTGTTTTTGTTTTGTTTGTGCCTTTTCATTTCAAAGTCATACGAAAATCGCTCTATTAGGGCTACTGGAGAAGGTTTTTGAACTTTTAGTCACTGTGCCCAAACATATACTGAATCTGTTTAACAATGATTTCATGATGTTGTGAATCACCCTCTTCTTTGCCACCCCGGCCAAACTGCTACACCTGCTGGTCCTAGTGAATATGACTGAAGGAAACCCTTCACCAATACCAAGAGCTCCTTTTATGCAAAATCAGACTGATTGTATGTGCCGAGGTGATATCTTTCATATCCTGTATGTGTTAAGTGAAAACTCAGAATGGCTTTTGTATTTCTCTACATCAGCTTACTCTGACATACTTGACACGCCTGCCTTGATGAAGATCCACCTCAAGAGTGATTAAAACCCCCGGTTGAACAACTGAAAATATCCCTCTTTTCTCAGTCATCACAAGTGCTTCACTTTCAAAATTCTTCTGCATTTACATGTACATATGGTGTAGAGCCTTACTATACTTGTAAATGAAGTGCAATGTTCTTATGATAGCTTTGTGTCAGTTTATTTAAAAAACTAACTGCTTATATATAACAGAGTTATACAGCACTAAGCAGATTCAAAGGGTTTGTCTATCTGCAATTTTCTTTATAATTAAACTACATTTTTTTTTCTACTTTAAATACTTATGGTCTATGGAGTTAAAATGTGAATTTTGCACTTTTAGCAAGAGTGGCTAATTTCCTTGGATAATTTCCGTTGGTATTCACTGTTTGCTCCTTTTCTTACAATCTGGTTGGTTGGCTTTGTTTTTTTTAAGTAGCTCAGGTTATAATGTTCGTGAAAATACCAACAGCCACACGTAAGGAATCACAAATTTTTGTATTAGCTGTTGATCTTTGATCCAGTACATATTTTATTTTTTTGTTTATGTACAAGCTTCTTAAGTTTGCCCCCCCCCCCCCCCCTGCTTTTTTAGGGTCTGGATGAGTGGATCCCTCACTTGCTTCAGGGGCTAAATCTTCCATTGTCCTCGGTTCTTTGAAATTCTCTGACAATGCAGTTTTCTCAATTTACAGTGATGTTCAGAGGACAGGGCATTCAAAGCTGGGAACTAAAGCAGGTCTGCAGAGAGCTATTAATCAGTTTGCGCAGGAGAAGAAGGCTGAAACAGCAAAGAATGATACTGGTAAGTATTTCCAGTATGAATTATTGTTAAATTTGTCTTGGTAGAAGCTGTAGGTAAGCATGTTACAAACCCAGGGCACGTGTTAGCGTGAACCCTCTGCTAATCCCCCCACCCCCTGGGAGGGTTATTTATTTCAAACGTGTTTCAGGGGGAGGTGGTACTTCCAGTATGTGAGACCGTATTGAATCAGTCCACATGAAGTTTATCAGTTATGATTAATTAATATAAAAGAGTGTGGGGGCTTTAATAATGGCTTTCTTCCCCATGGAGTTATTAGAGAGGGTGGGGGGGGGGGGGTGGGGAGGGAGTCTAATGTTGTATACTTGTTTAGCCATATCAAACTTGCTTGTAGCGTTAGTAATAAAGGCATCCTAAAATCTTCCATAGTCAGAGAGCTAGTCAAGATCTCACATCATGCATTGCATTGCATGTACAGTGCACATTGTACCTTTTAACAAAATTATTAAGTTTGACAAACATGTACAGTCTAGATGAAACACAATGTGAGCTTTGAGCCTGTTTAATTTCATTGGTTATTAAGATAAACTTAATATTTTTAATAACAAGTTTTATCACTTCAAAAGCTTCTTCAGTCTTCATTTCAATTACTGAAAGTGACCGTAGGTAAGCCTCGCTCATTGCATTTAAATTCTTTAGCCTTTGGGTCATCCCTTTCATACAATCCTCTTGCAATGGAATATTTGATCATCTGTTTTTTTCTTCTTAAAGAAGGTCTTCTGTAGGTGAAGTCTGTAAACAATTTTTTTTCCCGTTTGTTTTTCTGCAACATTCCTTGCATTCTTCCCTCTTCTCATAGCACTGGCTGCAGTATTTTCCGGGACACATGAATTGTATGCATATGTCTGAATCATGCTCACAATTACCTATACACTGAATTAAGTTTTGTCGAGCAGGTGTAGTGGAACAAATCATCACAAGGCAAACCAATAATACCACTGCAGTTTTCATCTAAAGCAAATTGAATAACATGTACACAAACTGTCAGTAAAGAATAAAGTAAAAACTCACATACCATATTTCCTTGAATAGTGCACGTAGCTTAACTAGGGCAATTATAATTTTTTTGCACCAAAATGTGCGATTAATTGAGGGAGGCGGAGGCAATTATTTCAAATGTTGCTCACTGGAAGTTATTGGCAATTATTCAAGGGAGGTGATTGTTTTAAATATTTCCGTCAAATGGAACGATTATTCAGTGGAGGCGATTAATAGAGAGACGGCGATTATTTGAGGAAATAAGGTATGTTACAGGTCAAAATATTAAGGTTATGATTTTTTAACCCAGGTTGATTCTCTATTTCCTTTGTCTCCTAGCCCTGATTCATGAATAATTAGGGCTAGGAAACAAAAAAAATTGATAATGAACCTACATGAAGATTGAAAAATTTTAACCTGAATTTAATTTTGAGCTGTGTAACATTTAGACCTGTATGACACCCCTCAGAGAACTCTGTGTAGTAAATGGAGAACGTTCCAATCTCTGATGCCTTATGAGCACCCTGTTTTAGGCATTAACAGGAACGCTCTTACAGCAGCGTTCACACTCACTTGCTTGGGGATAAGATCGAGAAATGAGGAGGCAATCAATTCTACACGAAACAGGATTTATACTTGCCAAAGGGTTTTTACTTCCTACTTTATCGACGTCGAGTATTCTTCAGGATATTTGCTTTTTATTTGTTTTTGAACTGATTTAGTATGTGTGTTAGCAACGACCGGAAATACGTCTGCGTTCGCTAGCTTTCATTTGTATAAATACATGAAAATTCAAGGGCGTCAATTCCAGAGAAATTACATTGTACATCATTGCCAGAGATCAAAAGGGTGATTTACATTTCAATCATCGCCGAAAATAACCCGCATGCTCATTACAAAAGCCATTTGCATACAATGAAAGTTTACATCACCTGACCATCGCAGTTTTGCTAATTACGATTCTAATTTTTTTGACCACTCAGTAGTGTTCACGTGTTCCAGAGTAATCAACCCTTTCAAGCGACAGAATTTGTGGACCAACACTTTTTGGAAAAGTCCTAAATTTAATTTTTCCTAAACTTTGCACAGATGCTGGCCATAGGAGTGAAAACGCTCTATTTCTACAGTTAGATGCTGTAATACATGCATATATATATTTTTTTACATTGTAGGTTTATCTCTACTGAATTCATTTTTAAAGTTTTACTAAAGACACATCTTTTTAAATTAGCTTTTTATTAGTTCTTTTATTAACTCATATTTTACTTTTATTGTTTTCCGAAAATTGTAAATTATTATTATTATTATCATTATTTGGACTAGCCAGTTATTACTTTAAGATTTTAGTGTTGTAATGCGCACTCGATCATATCTTTATCGCATGCTAGACTGCGCAATATAAGAAATAAACATTATTATTATTATTTATTATTATCTCCACGTAGATCTTTGTTTTACTTACCACTTCAGCAACTGTAATAACAAGTTTTTTTTATCTTTTTGTCAAGGAGATTTTAGAATAGTTCTAGCTTTTTGGCTGAATGCCCGTGAAATTTATAGTACACGTCCAGTTTGTTCAATGATAAAATGTTACTCATTTCTGCACAAAAAGTTCCAGAAACTTTTATTATAATTATCAGGAGCATAGCATGAGATTTTGAAGGTGTATGCACAGTAAGAAAAGTTAGAGTGCCGAAGGCACTCTAATTAGCAGAGTCTATCTGGAAAGAGAGAGCCCCCAGGAAATTTTTAAATTTAGGGTCTGGGAAAGGCTATTTGCTATGTTTTCCGTAGGACATTTTTAGCAAATAAGTATGAAAGGAAAATGCAGTAGTTAGTTGTTTATTTTACCCATCCGTTGTGTTATCAGTGTTCATGGAAAAAAGGGTAAAACAGTGAAGGCATCAAGGCAGAGGTTTCAAGCGAAGGGTGAGATGTCTACCCTTCAGGCAGGCAAAGACACCAATATTATTTAATGCTAAACATGCTCTCAGGAGAGAAAATTTTGTTTTCTAGATTTCAGCTGTACGCATGGGCATACATGTATGTGCGCATATATGGATGCTACGCTCTTGTATTTATGTAGGCTAATATGTGTTTACAAGTAAAGCCTCCCTGCAAAATGCATTACCCATAGAACAAAACAAAACTACTTGCCTTAGACATTCAGATGAAAAAATCTTTCCTTATCTTTGGATTCTACCAAGACTGAAGAAGGGATGAATAAGCTGTACTAAACTGAGTTGTATTTTAATAGAGTAAACATATCATCTTACAGGTGCACCTGTTTTGTTTGCTTATCCTGTTGTGTGGCTAACAAACACTGTCATAAAAGCTTTTTACATGTAAAAGGAAGATGGTTTTTCAAATGTACCCAGCAGAAATTATAAATGAACAGGATCCATAACTGATATTTCCTTTAACTACCTTTACAATCATGATAATATTATCCTTGAGACTGGTGTCAAATTTAACATACATGTAGTGCAGTATGTTCACAGTTTTAGGTTTTCTTTTGGAGTTAATGCATGGGTGTCCATTTGGCAGTTTCCTTTGCTATTCAAACAGTAGACAGTAGACAATTTCTGTATTTTTAAGTAGCTCATTGTCCTGTTATCAACCAGGGCAGATGTTTTCATTCCTTTGAAATCTTACTTTTTACACTCTTTAGATACGCCAACACAAAAAAATCTGTGGGTGGAGTTTTTAGTCCAAGTTATCCAATGTACATGGATCTGTTCAATTAGATTTTGTGTTTGCATTAAGAAGTTTTGAATCTTTTATTATTTTGAAACTTTCTTTTGAATCCTGATTTTGCCTGACCGTCAGTTTCTGAGACTTTATACAAACACTGTAATAATGATAGGCCATTTCTGAGTTCTAAAAACTCTTGCTTTCAAAACAAGGCAAGACACACCAAAATGTTTCAATTTGAAGCTTTCAAAATTGATGAAAAACTTGGATTTTCTGTCTAAAACAGATTTTAGATTTGTTTGAAATTTATGTTTGAACAAACAGGAATGTTTCAGTTGAACTTAAAATAGGTTTAATATTTGACTGAAAGTAGCTAAAAATTGAACCAAAACATAGCATTTATCTGGAGTCATGAAGGAATGCTGTATATAATAATACAATTACGTTGTTGTTCAATTAATTTTTATCCTAATGTTTTAAATGTTCATTTAAAATGTTTATTATAATACATTAAATTTACAGCAACAAAGAATGGAATTTAAACCAAGGATAAAACTGAACCACAACAAAAGAGTGAGTGTGTAAATTTTTAGTGGGCAGAGCTTGTAACTTGTACTTGTGTATGAAAGCACTTGATATTGTAGTCACAGATTCCGGAGTTGGAAGTGGATGCTTTCAATTACCAAAATTTGTACCTTTGAATGCTGAAATTAAAGTTTTCTTCATCATAAAGGTTATGTTGTGGTTCAGTTAATTTTATCCTTGGTTGTGATTTTAGTTTCTTTTGTTTCGGGGTATGGTAATGCATGTTAATGAGTTTTAAACAAAAGAAAGTAAAATTAAAACCAAGGATAAAATTGAACCAGCACAGCAACATTGAAACAACAGCAAACTGATTTTTTAAATCTCCCTTGAGATTGAAAGGGACATGATATATACAGTTTACAATATATTTTTCTAATTCTGAACAGCAGTTTTTTCAAACTATAAATATTACATTACATTGGAAGCCAAATGAAAAGTCAATCGCATTTAAGTTTAATGATTTCACACTCAATAGACCTGTGTACGCTATGGGCTTTCTTAGAAATTCCTTAAAAAAGTTGATATTATAACATTACATTGGTTTCGAAGTGTGCCTGATAAAGAGATGTAAGTTACTGTGATTTTTTGAAATATAAGAAATAGAATAAATTACAGCTACTCACAGCTCCTGTCCCTGATAAGTTGTTTGTTGTAATTTAACATTGTTACTTTCCAGCTGATCTTTAATTTTTATAATTTGGAAACTAAACAATTTCTTTTGAAGGTATAGCTACAACTGTGCAGCTCTTTAATAACCCAGCAGTTGGGAAAAATAATAGGAAGCTGTATAAAATATGATGCAGTATTGAACAAAGAAAAATAGGAATTTGGCATTGTTTAATAGTAAAGCAATCCCTTGTACAGTGAATTATTATTATTAAATTTCTGTGGAAATATCAGCTTACAAATTCAATTAATGTCAAAAATTAGATCCTGTAAAGTAGAGTGTTCTTGGTTTATCACAGGAAACCATTTATAGTGTATGTTATGGAAACTTCAAAGTATGTAAACTTCTAGCTTTTTCACTGAGTAAAAATTATGATTTTAAGGTCACGTTAAAAAAAAAAAAAAATTTTAAGCTAATTAAATGCTCTTTTCAATGTCCTTGCTATGGTCATACATATCGCTTGCATTATCTCTGTCTTCACTCTCAAAGTCAGATCTTGGAGTCATTGAAGTCTCTATTAAGTTAACAAATTGATGCCAGTTTTTAATCTTCTGTCCTGCGGCTCAAGGATCTACAACACTTTGACAATGTTATGATGTCATTTTATCATCAATAAGAGGACAGATGATAAAAAACTGGTGTCAATTTGTTTTTTACCATAATAAAAGCTTGAAAGAGTCAAATATTGCTGGTAAAAATGAAGAAAACTTAATATTTCTGACTTTTTTGAACTAGTGCAATGCTATTGTCAATAACTTTTCATGCTTGGTGATTGGCTACTGAAGACAAGTAACAGACTTTCATTGGCTAAAAACTTGACAGGTTGAATCACACCACTGCCCTGCATAAATTAGGAATTAAATTGTTTTCTAAACTTCAGAACAAGAATGAGATCAGCGATGTTTATTGTCCTGAAAAATGGAGGCATTTTAGGGCAGTATAAAGTTGTAAACTAGCCCAAGTTTAAATATTATGCCAAGGAAAGATTTTGAAGCTGTTAAAGTAACCGAACAAGTTGGAGCGATGTATAGTTGAGCTGTCTGTAAAGCAAACTAGACTGGCAGTTTTGAAGGGTTGCTAACTGATCAGTACGAACATAAATCATGCAGGGTGGTCGTTTACTCCAGTTTGTTTTTTGAGGGCCATTCAGCTATATGAGCTGTGTATAATCAAACCAAAAGGTGGGTTTTATAGGCATGTAGTCTTTAGTTCAGCTTACCAGGTACTTACAAAGTTTCATAAAGTTTGTACAAAAAGTTTGTTTTGCTTTTGGAAAAAAGGATCAGAAAAATACTCAGTACTTGTCAAAAGAGAACTGCTGTGATAAATGTGTTTATTTTCAATAAACTAGACTTTCAGAATTGACTTCTTACTATTTTAACCTTAAAACTATTTATACGAATATTAAAAGCTTATCTGAATCACAGTTTTAAAACTGTACAATTTCTTGGAAGTTGCCTCCTCTTCTGGAAACTAGTTTCCCCTGCTTGAGCTTTTTGCAGAGAATCTGAACAGGATTCTCAGGAGGGCAAGGCCTATTAAAAGAGCTCCAATATTAATACAATGCTTGCTAAAGAAATGTACATACTCATGCCAAACACTACGTTACCACACATTTTGGTCCATGAGCACATGGATTCCTGTCACATGCTCATCCTTAAGTGCTGCTGATGGCAAAAAAGACTCAGTTATACACTGTAATGTTTCTTGTTTTAAACTCTGTCAAATTGCATTAACTGCTGTAGTGAAATTAACAAATTATTAATTCACTTTTTTTTGGATTCTGGTAATAATTAATGCCAGTTTGATGACCTATGCTGAAACTGTTGTTGGTTAGCTACTGTGATATGTGGGTATCCTTCTGTGTCTTTTCATAGTTTGTATTATTGAAGGTGTGTGGGGAAAAGACCCTCACAGTCACTCTCGAGCTTATAATATCTCAAACTCTCTTGTGTTCACCATAGATACTAATAATAAAAAATGAAGTTTCGCAGTGATTACTGATTAGCCAGGTTGCCATATTGGGGCCTGTAATCTTGGTTGCCATGGTGACTAAAATAGTTGCAGCTTGGAGCACTGTGTTCTATTACGTTATTTGGTGATCACCCCAGAGGGATCTATAACAACATGAAACTGCCGTCGACTACAGCAACTGTAACTAGTGTGCAATCAGGCTCCTTTGGTTTCTCTGGGCTTGTCCCCAAGCGCCAATCAAAAAAATGCAGGGTATAACTTTAATAACATGTCACAAAAATCTTTTTCCACTGTTCCCTTCAGTTGTGTCATTTTTGTTTTACTTTCAGGTGTAAAGTGCGAAGAGTGTTGCAGAGGAACAGCAACAAGCCTGTGTAATAAGTGTGAGACTGTATACTGCAGTGCTTGTTTTGAGAGAGTATGTACTGTATAGTGGTCAACAACCACTTTGCTTATTGATATTTCTTAACTGACTTATGTCATCCTAAATGATATAGTAGGGTCTGAGCTCTACATGTATTAGCTACCAAATTAAATCCCTCTAAGAACCACTCAAAAAATTACTTACACTTGAGTTTTTTAAGACCTCACATGACAATTAATTCCAAAAATCCTGTTTCATCATGCCACTTTCTCTAATATTAGAAAGGCATTAGCCACAGTTTGTGGTTCAAATGCTCCAAAACTGCAAGAAGTTTTACAATTTCTTTGAAACATAAATCCGCCTCCACTCAAAATATCATTAATAATCAGTTGCTTCTGTTCCAATTTGATTTGTCGGTATTATTGGAGTGTCCATTACAGTGGATGGTTGGCAAGGCAAGAGTTGACTTCATGTACATGGAAATTAAAAGTTTTCTTGTCATTTAACTCATTGGCATGTTGGTGCCAAAAAACCCACAATAATGCATTGATTGTTTCAATTTCTTTCCATTTTTTTCCATTGTGTGGGAAATGTATTTTCTTGTTTTTAGGCCCAGCAGTGAATTGTACATTACCAAGAGATGCATCCTGGAGTTCTTAGAGACTTAAACATCTTTGTTGTCACTTATTTAGGTTCATTCATACTCCAATGCCTTACGGAAACATACCCCTCTTCCTGTCAAACAAACAAGGTAACGATATTCATTTGTATTTTCTACCCTTTATTTTAATCCTTTTAAATAGCTACAATATCCATATCCATGTATATTCCCCACACTGATCTCCAAAAGTTTCCTAAAAAATTAGTGAAGAGAATTGGATAAAAGATCAAAGCCTTTACCCTTTGATGGTCATGTTATCAATTCTCTTAACCTTTTTTCTTGACTATGTAGTGATACTGTTATGACAAACATGGTTAAAGTAAATACATGGTAACTTGGAAGGGGAATTTTAGAAGTTTAATTACTCATCCAGGGTTTCTTCGTAAATGAACTTTTGTGACAATTGCACCACTTACTCAATGTTACCATTATGCAAGGAGAGGTGGGAAGTTAATTAGAACCAACAATGTTGTTTTGGAATAAATTTGTTGAATCCAGAATGATGAGCACAAATAATGTCGTAGACACAAACTTAAAAAAAACTTAAATTTCGATGACAAGTTTAAGTTTATCACCAGGGCAAGTGTGACCTCATTATCCATTTAGTGGCTTCAAGCTTCCTTTGGAATGATCACGCGTGTGTAGCATTTGTGGCTTACAAAATAATTAACATTATTATTGAATGAGGCAGATTATCATCTGAAGAATAATGGAGATCGAGTAGGGTGTCATGACACCCTCTGATATCCCATGTAATTGTTCAGATGACATGAAAGCTGAATTCAATAATTTTTTTTATTATTCATTCACAATAATTCCTACACTGTAGTTTAAAAACAAGCTAAAACATGCTTATCTCCATCGATGTTGAGTTCATCTTTGATAGTGCATGTTTGTTGGCAAGTTTAGGAGATAAAGGGTTATTCAGGTCTGCAAGTACTCTCCAAATGGCAGATGTCATCTTTTGAGTTGTCTTCTTGCCGTTTTTGCTATGTTTTTAGCTAATAGTTCACCAACTTCTTCCTCGTGAAACGAGTGAAATGTTCTGCCATTTTGTAGTCACCGCCAAAACAACTCAACCTCGTCCCCAGGTTCTCTCAAATAGTACAGTGGTGCTGCATAATTGACGTCATTTTTCACACATCGCAAAATTCTTCCAAATTTGGTTGACAAAAGCTGGTTATGATGAATTATGCTTGGGATTTTAGCTTTAGCCAATCAGAAACTGAGAGATACTGTAAATGAATGATAATATTCCTCATTTTTACCACTTTGTTGAAAGCCCAGCTCTAAAGTGAATTGGAAATGATAATTATTATCTTCCCAAATAATTATCGGCACCAGTGCATGTAACGTAAGCAAAGGTAGTAATAGACAAGCACAAGTGCATTTTTGTTTACCTTCAAGTTGCAAACACTAAGGTTGTATCATACTTTCTTGTATTTTTAAAGGCAGTTGTAGCAAAATCAATTTGCTGCAGGACTCATAAATGTACAATAAGATAAGCTTGGCTGTCTCTTGTGCAATTTTTCAGCAGTGACACAGCAGTTGGTTGTCCTGAGCATAACAACAGACCTCTGGAGTTTTTTGACAAGGATACTGGGCAGCCTGTATGTTCACACTGTGTGGTAATGGGAGAGAGACAAACCCATGCTATCGTTCCTGTTGATGACATTGTGAGTATATAATATTCTACTACCGGTAGTTTTTTGCTTCTGTCATGGTGTATTAGTGCTTTGGAGGCACTTAGATAAGATGTTTTGCCACAAAGGGTTAGAATCTCCCGAATTAGAACTGATGTGTTGAGGTGGAAAATGTAGGCATGTGTGGCCTGGATGAATAAGGATCTCCAGGGCTGTCAATAAGGGCCAGTAGCTGGCCAAAACTGCCAGCTAGTTAGCCAGCCTTAGCCAGCCACTTTCATCTCCTTCTACCATAACTGCTAACAAAAAAAGGAGCACCTATCAAATAAAATTGCAAAGCATCTGTTTCGCAGTTTTGAATGACATTGAATGCATATTTAAACAGGTTTAGATCTGTGAAACGTTTGAACCGTGCAATGTTGTGGAACGCCTGGGACATTTCAACAACATTGTTCCCAGTCTTGCATGAAGACAAAACAACATGGCATCTGTGGTGGAAAATACCTCTTGAAAACACCTGGAAATGCCATTTCCGAAACTCTTAATTTTCAAAATGTCCCTAGATACCTGGATCAGCTGCCTGATTACAGCCCTGGATCTCCTAAAATCTAAAATATAACCCAAGTTAAAAAAAAAAATAAAAAATATATAACCCAAGAAACTTGAAGACTCTCAGCAGTCCATCAGATTGTTTGCATGATTGAGCAAATTGAGCAAGACAAAAATGCCGGCCAAGAATGCTGGAAGGAAGGGAGGGACCATATTTTCTGTTCTACCAGGCATGTTTGTGTAACTCCACCCATCAAAGGCAAGAACCAGTTGAAATAAATATACACCACACAGTAATGTGGTCTCATGACTGCAAAGGGACTGCTTGCAGTCTATGAAGCTTGAAAATCTGTTCTTGTCATTTTAGGCCCAAGAGGTCCAGGCTCAGTTCAAGGCATCTATTGATCAAGTGACTACTATAGTCACACATCTTGACAAGTCAGTAAAGGTAAGCTTTTTAGTGGAAGAGTGTGTTTAGTATGAGTATAATATAAAATGTAGTCTGCAAATTGTGTGCAGCAATTTGTGTACTTTGACAGGGATGTCATCATTAAAAAGATTTTCTATTAGTGGATTTATGTGCATAATAATTTATATAGTAGGTGGAGAATTGAACTGCCAGGAGGTTTTTGGTTCTATTTTACATTTTTGTTTCCTATTAAAGTAGTCAGACGAAATTCCCAGCCCCCTCCCTAAATGACAGCTCTGCTTGCAGTGATTTTGTTTATACCTCTGCGTCCTGCGTCCCTGATGCATAAAAATCCCTAAAGACACAAAATAATTTATGGCATGCGTCCTGTAGGATGCAAAGATCGATCAATCAATCTGAACATTTTGTAACAATATCCCATTTGTGTAATTTCTGTGGCAGTTATTTTGGCTGTTGTTTAACAGTGCATAAATATTAGTTTTAGCCTTTAATTGTTGTGCTTTAAAATGGAAGGACTGTATTTTAATTTCAGTATACTGTAATACAGAGGTTTGGAGTCTGTCTACAGATTAACTGTCTGGTTACGTAAAGGCCCAAGAATGTGGGACCTGTTTCTTTTTGGGGGGGGACTCGTGATTTTTCAGAAGATGAGTCCCAGGACTCACCATAACTGGTTGTAACAAAATCGCTGTGCTTGATAGTCTGAGCATCAAGAGTACTGTAATAATATGTAAAAAAAAAATTACTAAGTAATATGGACAACAACATGATGCATTTTTAGTCAGTCACAAACCCAAGGTTATATGCAGTCTGTACAGTTGCAGATTGTTGAGGTTGATATAAGGATGAAAAAAGAACAAACATTGTTTGCAAGGATGGCTCAATGATCAATCCCTGATGACAGCCAAATCATTATCAGGGTTTATTTTCAAATCCACTACAGAGTGTCTCACCAAGCGAGTGTATTTTCCTTTCCATTTTAGAAAATCTGTGGAGTTCTTCCTGAGGTTAAGTCTGAAAAGAATAGTATTATCAATGAGATAAGGGAGCACTTTCAGTCCTTATATGCCGCTCTTCAGACGAGGTACGTCATTCTATGGGGCCATTATGGCATGGTGCCAGGTATAGTCATGCAGGGTCCTCCATTTAGATTAAAATGCTCAGAGTGTCTTTCATATGGCGTAGGCATTTGTGAGAGTGGTGGTAGGTATGGCAGGGTTTACCCCCTTCTTTTTGGGGAGTCTGAAGACTCTCTGAGGGCCCTAAAAAGTGTCTCGGTGAATTTTGAGCAACCAGGGAAAGAATTGTAGCCACAAGGATAGCAACTTTATTTAGCCGCATTTGTTTAATTTTTAATCATAATTATGCTTGTTTTTATCAAGCTCAAGTGTTGGTAGACAAATATGATGAAAAAACAAAACATTTTTGTGAGCAGGGGGGTGAAAAAAAACTTGAATTTGTATTAGCCTGTCTGTTGGGCAAGCAGGTCGCACATTTTGCTTGCATTTTGCTCACCTTAATCAATGTTTTTGGTAGAGGATGACTTGGCTGGACCCTTTTCCATTGGGCAAGTAAGCTTTAAAAGTTACTTGCCCAGCAAGAAAGTCTACTTGTCCCAGACTGCCAGACGAGACTTTTTTTGAGCCCTGTGTGAGTAGCCAGCATTTCCATGATGACTAGATACCTCGCAACTTTTTGCCAATTGCTGAAGTTTCCATAGAACCCCATACACCAATTCAGACATTCTACACATAACAAAAAACAACAGTCTCAGAAATATGATCCGATATATGGGTCATGTTTGCTGTTGTCCAAACACTACGTTGACAAAGATGATGCTTTTTTGCAAAGCCTGGGGTCTGTACAAATGGGACTCTTGGATAAATATAGCTTACTGCTTTTGCCTAAGAATGAATTTTACAGCATGTATAGCTTTACATTTAAACATTTTTGTGATGTATATTATAGAGAGCATTCACTGATCAAGGATGTGGAGCTGAATCACAGTGGAGAACAAATGCTTGAAAAACTGGTAAGAGAATTGTTCCAGGTTTCAAAGAATTCTAATTAACAATATTATCAATATTTACGTATTGCATGGCATATAATTTAAATAAATGCCACAACTTCTGGCTCTTTAAATATAGAATTTTGTGTACAAATAAGCATATCAAATGAGTGGAGGACTGGTTACCCTGGGTACCAGAGGTTTTTTTTGCATGCGGCGGGAATCTTCGGTGTTGGCCGAAGGCCGACACATCTTCGGCCGGGTCTCATATAAAGACTAGACAGAAACTGGAAACCGCGCTAGAAAAGTCTCTGGCACCCAGGGTAAGGACTGGTCTGACTTATTACTGTAAAAGCTCAAGGGATTGTTTGGAAGGACGGCAAAATCATGGCAAAAATGCACTCAGGGTTATTCTGGCTGAAGAAGGCATTATTATTATTATTATAACTGGTGCATCAGGATCTAAAGGAATTCTGTAAAAGTTAGAATTAGTTGCATTTCTGAAACCATTATTGAAGCTTAAAACACAGCCCTTGTAGTGTGTCATGTTTGTTAACCTTTATGCTGTCCATCCAAGCAATTCAGTGTCAGATTCTGAAAAACCTCCCCTTTCTCTAACTCACACACAAGCAATAACTTCTCACTTAGAGCAAAGTCTTGGATTAGGGAAGGGGTAGGTGGACAAAATCACTTGAATCTGTATTAGATTCTGTTAAACTATCCACCTGCCCCTCCCCTAACTCAACGTTAACACTAACTTCTCTCCTAAATTTGAAATCTTGGGCTAGGGGAGGGGTAGGTGGAAAAAGTCATTTGAATTAGCATCAGGTTGTAGGAAACCTTCCCTTCCCCTAACTCAACATTAACAGTAACCTCTTACTTAAGGAAAAATCTTGGGTTAGGGGAGGGGTAGGTGGAAAAGTCATTGGAATCAGTATCAGATTCTGGGAAAACTGTCCACCTACCCCTTCCCTAGCTCCATGTTAACATTAACCTCTTACTTGGGTCAAAATCCTAGGTTAGGGGAGGGGTAGGTGGACAAAGTCATTTAAATCAATATCAGTGATTCTAGAAACTGTCCACCTACCCCTTCCCTAATTCCCTAACTCAATGTTAACACTTCACAAGTAGGTTGACTCTGATTGTTTGGGTGAACGTAGTCCTGAATAGGACTGTTGTTGTTGACAGTGAATGACGTTTCGACAACCTGTGCGGTAGTCATCTTCAGAGTCAAAGTGAGTTGTATCACGTCAGTTGATGGTATTATACTCTGGTTATTGATCTGATTGGTCAATTACGTTGCAATGTTATCGGTCGTCTGTCAGTTAAGCCGTGATGTGATTGTCAGTTAAGCCGTGATGTCACACTTAGGGCAAAGTCTTGGGTTAAGAGAGGGATAGGTGGAAAAAGTCATTTGAATCAGTATTAGGTTCCAGGGGCCCGTTTCTCGAAAGTCCCGATAATTAACGGGCCCGGTAAGCTGTTGCCGTTTACATTTAAGACCGGGGTTTTAGTAGTTTTGCATCTAACATGATAAAACTACCAGTTAATGAAACAAAATGGAGTAGTTTTCTAGCCAGGACCCGCGCTCTTATTCTTTTTATTTCTACTTGAATATTTGCTTTCGGGCCCAAAAAGTTACCGGGCCTTTCGAGAAACGGGCCCCAGGAAACTTCCCCCTCCCTTAACTCAACATTAACACTAACTTGTTATTTAAGGAGGAAAAATCGTGGGTTAGGGGAGGGGTATGTGGACAAAATAATTTAAATCCTTATCTGGGGAAGTTCCAATGTACCCCCTCCCCTAAACCAACGTTGATACCAGTGTCCCACTCAAGACAAAATGTTGGGTTTTATTAGGGGAGGGAAGGTGGGCAGTTTTCCAGACTCTTATATTGATTCAAAATATCTTTGTTTCTTCTTAATCAGGTTGACTTTCTCGCCTTTCTAAGTACATGTATTTCTGATCGATTTATTGATTGATAATTTTAGATTGTATGGAATTATAAATAGGTAAGAAAAGGAGGCTAGGACATTACTGAAGTAAAGAAGATACGACTGTTGAAAAGTTTGAAAAAAAAAATACAAAGTAGCTGACATATATTGTTATTTTCTTTCTCTCAAACAGCGAGAGGATGTTACAGAGAATTTACGAAAAGCTAAAAGTTACATACAAGGTAACAAAAACATACTCTTTGCTATAGGTTTGACTCTTTTCAAAAGAAATTGTGATATGCAGTGAAACTGTGATAATTGCTCAATTCAACTTTTCATTATTTTACAGAGTTGGAAATATTGATTGGACAGCCACAGAAATTGATAGACAGTGCAAAGAAGGTCAGTTATCCTTTTAGTTTTGCAAAAAAAATTTTAGTATGTAATTTTTTACAACAAAGAACACACACAGATAATGTTTAAAAAAATGTCTTCCTTGTGTATGCAGCTTAAAAGTGAGTTGGAAACTTTTCAAGATATGCCATGTTTTGCAGTAGCAGTGTCAGCGGACAAAGATGAAGCACAGTGAGTGAAATTCTTGTGCAATTACATTGTGTTGCCCGTAAAGATGTGAAGTGAGTCAAACATTGCTGTTGTGTATTGAACTTTTCCTACAGGTTTGTTCCTGGTAAAGAATTATGCAACAACATTTCAGAGTATGGCTTAGTGTCCATGGATGGACAACCAAGGTACAGTTAAGACTTGTGCATCTTACTTGCGGTATTTACTGTATGATATTGGGTTTGACAAAGGAGATCAGATCTGATCTTGGACACTAAAGAAATCAAGATATTTTTGGGGACTTCCATCAAGTTTGCCCTCTCTTGCTTTTTCAGTGGTACTTTTCAAAAATAGGTAATAAACAAGAAAGTCGGAATATTAGGAGCTTTATTGTTCGAGTGACAACAAAATGACCACTACAAAACTGCACTTTAAGGGTTGGAGAGTTTAGGGTGAACTATTTGAGCAAACGGCTCAATGCAAGATCGTGACTGAAATTCCTGACCAATCTATTGAATCATATACTGTTGCTTTTTTGAAAATGAAGACAAATATCAATCTTCATTTGCCTTTGAAGTTTGTTTCTGGGTAGGAAACTGGTTCTTTAGCCTGGCCTCAGTAAACATGGCTCCCTACTTTGTGATAACAGTGGAAACCCGTTTAATGTGACCACAGTGATAAAACTCTGGTTGTTTGAATAGGGTGGTTTCAAGTTATGATGCTTAGCCTTTCTGAGCTATGTGATAGGCTGTCAATTGAGGTTTAATTAATGTAGGTTTGACTGTACTGGTGATTCCTTGATCCAACGAGACACTAGAACCTTTTCACTGACAAGTCTTTCCTGAAATGCTTTAAATAGCCAAAGAAAACTTTTATAGGCCTATTGTAAATACATTTATATTTTTGTTTTGTGCTTGTCAAAGGTTTGAGCTAAAGAAGATCAGTGATTTAACAGAGGATGACTTGAGGGAGGACAATACAGACGAGGTTGTTGCAGGAGCTGAAGAGGATCAGCTTGAAGAAGCTGAAAATGCTCTTCAATCTGATGATAAAGAACAACAAACTGGAACACCAAGAACGATCACAGCATCCAAGATTCTTAAAGCCAATCTTGCATGTCAGTATCGTTTGTCTATTGTATTTTCTGTGTGGTGTGCATTTTTTGAAAATATTTTTGGCCAAAACGGCGATTACATTACAGTTACATTTTGCCAAATGTTTTTCCACAGTGAAAAATATTGAGTTAACAATATTTAAACCAATTTAAACAAATTCCATGGTCTATGTATACTCCATATGATCAACCATAGAAATGATGTGAAAATGTGCAAAACTCAAATGGAACCACACGCCACAGGCAAGTGGTTGAAAATTGTTTTCTATTTTTTTACAATAACACTGACAGTTTTGAGGTCCTTTCCAGAAAAGTTTCTTGGAAAACCAGGCCCGGGAGAAAGAAAAAAACAAATTTTTCCATCATCACATCATTTGCCTGGTCTGTCATTGACTATAGCTCTTCACCAATCAAAGCGTGAAAAAATTGCTCTGTTATTGTAAAAATACAAATTGAAAATTTTTAATACAGTGGAGCAAACAAAGCTTCCTTGGCCATAAGACACAGGGTACATTTTGATCTGAAGCACTTGCTTCATCAAGAACACATCTATGTAAAGGGAACTGCTTTTTTATTAATAGTTGGTGAGGAGATTGAAAGGGAGCCAGGGATTTTTCTATTTCCTTTTTCCTGTTTAGTTCAATGTATTGTTTTTTACCTAAAGTATGTGGGCCTTACAATGGATGTATCAGCCAGCAAAATCCTTAACCGCATTTGACAACCCTGGTTGGTGAAGAGTAATTTTACTAAATAATCATTGTTATTTAGATCGCCTTGAAATGGTGTTGGTGACACACATCAAAGATCCCTGTGAATTCATGATTCAGAGAGTTGCGGACATGGAACAACTTCAGCTCATGATGAACATTATCAACATTTATTGTGACAGTACAGAAAACGTCCATGATCTGCTTTATGATGTGAAATTTGGTATGTTGCTTTTTTGTAATCCTTGTAGTAGGCATGAAAGGTCTTCCTTGTAAATTTCAAAGTAAAAAACACTTAATAACTACAGTCGCAGAGAAAAACCTTGAAACACTTTAGAAAATCTCGTTTCCTTTTCGTTCCCCAGGCACGTAACTTTGTAATCACATGTCAACATTGCTGAGGGAAAGGGAAGTGCATGGGTGTTTCAACGATTTTAGACATATTTCCGACCTTTTTCTCCTTTTTGGGGTTTAAAAGTGACTATGCAGTCTTCACTTTTTCTTCTCTCATTTTCCGGCCTTCTTGACTGAATCATCTTCATTCTGGTATGGTTTGAAAGATCCCTTTACCCTACACAAATTAGCCGACAAATTTGTCCTTGACCGTTAAGACTGATGTCACATGCGGTAGACCGTTGAAGAGAGGTGGATCCGCGCAGGGGGCTACGGTAGTTCAGGTGCAAATGGTTTAAAATTATTAAAAGGCAACATGATGAATGTCCTGTAAAATTTCTGGTATCCTGGTCAGACATACATCCTTTCTAAAAAGAAAAATTATTCTCACTTTTCTCAGGTGACATGTGCTGTGCACAGTTCACTACAGACAATCAGTGGTACAGAGCATGCATAAAAACAGCTTATTCACCAGCGTGTCCCAATGTTGTACCAACTCTGGAGAATGGTCTTTGTGTTGAAGTACAATACATTGATTATGGCAACAGTGAGTGGCTTCCTTTAAGCAGGTATTTCTCAGCCACCAATTATTTGTCTTTCTAAATTCTCTCCTTTTTTGTTAATTTATTTGTATTATTCACACAGATGTCTGTTGTACTCTTTTACCGTTTTACTATGTACTAATAATTGATGCAAAAAGGGATTGCTCAATTCAAGGACCTGTTGAGATGGATATTTTACACTATTGTACTTACCAGAGCAATCGTTTCAACCATATCCTTCTTATTTCTTACTTTGTACTTCATTTTTCAATTGGATTGGGGAAAGTATTTACCCTGGGTACCAGAAGTGCAGTGAGATGCTTTGGAGTCGGCCACTGGCTGAAGCTGTGACAAAAATTTGGGGATCAGTATAAAGACTTGACTGGAACCGTGAACTGCGCATTAAAAGTCTCTTGCACCGAGTGAAGGAAGCATTAAGAAGACGCATATGACACTGGAGCGCTTAGAACTGAAAAGTATAAGCGCTATATAAATATTTCATTATTATTTATTTATTACTGGAGAAGAAGTCACTTTATGGTCATTTCACCTATTCAAAGGAAAAACCGCACAAGTGGTGACAGCTTGTGTTAAAATGTTGGGTGCCCTGTTCAATAGACAAGTTTCAATCAAAACACTACCAGCAAAATTAATACTTATTTTCTTTCTTGTCGTTATTTCTAAAAACTATAGCCAACTTTTCCTCTTTACCTATTGCAGACTTAGAAAGATGAAAAGTGAATTTTTGAATATTCCTGAACTTGCTCAGTGCTGTTCCTTAGCAGACATTGTACCTCCTTTTCAGGTTTGTACACACGCGCTTTTTTTATTAACAATTGACATACGTAAAGTCCATTTCCGCCCGCACATAGCAGGTGCTAGCCGAGGCTGGCGGTGATACAGGGGTACAGCAGTCAGTGATAAATCAGAATGGCTAATTAACAATAAACAAATAAAGTTTAAACGAGAATAAATAACATTTACAAAATCAACCACTTGTAGCAGTGACAGGTATATATAACTGCAAAACTGAATTAAACTTTTCATACTGTATAGATGCTATTTTCTGAAGCAGAATGGGCACCTCAACATAATCGTCCTTGGCCTTTAATATCGAGGGCAACATGTTATTAATATGGTTTTTAAAAGGTCAGTTGGGAAGATGACCGAGATCATCACATATCGAGTTTAAAGCTTAGCTCCAAACCAAGCAAAAGAACCTTAGTTTTGATTCAGTCTCGATAAAAATTGCCGGAGGAAGAGAACCTGGTGTCGTGTTCATGCTTTTAGCTTTAGGGAAAAGATAACTAATGTTAGTGGGAACAGTTAAACAGTTACCTCACCATTGGCGTCTGTTCATCAGGAGAATCCTTCAGGGAACAGACTTCTGCATTTTACAGGAAACAGTTTGTTTCAAACGTTAGCCCCTTAAACCCGAGTGCCAGTGTGCATATCCTGCGCACTGTTGTTCATACGTTTCCTGTGATTCTGGAGAGGAGAATTTGTCTTATAATCAAAGCATTTTATGTCCGTTTTTCTCAAGACCTCTATGCTTGATTGACCACCATATGTAAAGGTGAAGTTTTTTAATTTTGTTATTTATCTGTTAGATTTTATGGTACAAATGCCGCAAAACAAACCTTCCACTAAGCCAAAGGACGAAATGCAAAGGAGTCCAAAAAATTTCTGTTTAAAATATGTCAAATAAAAAATAAAAATTTGCTACCATATTATACAATAGAGAAATTAGTTAATATAATTACAAATAAAGAGGTCAACCTCGCCCTTTTCTTTATTACAGGAGGAGAAGTGGCCCCCAAAAGCAACCAAGGCCTTTGGAAGTTTGACAGGAGATAAACCTCTTTTGATGACAGTGAGTTTGAATACTATTGCTGCTTTTTGATTTAAACGGTTACTTGCGGAAACCTAAAATACTTCAAAAGTATTTGCCTTATATAAATATTAGCAAGGTATTTAAAGCTGCGCGTCTTTAGGCAAATAGGCCTCAACAAACTACCGAGATTTGGTCTGCCTCAAATTTTCATCAATAATTTCAGTACCTGTTTTAAAACTCTGCCGTTTTTGGCTTCGGGGTTACACTTGTAATAACGTTACTGAAACGTGAGTTATATATGTTGTGGTTCAATTTTATCCTTGGTTTAATTTTTATTTTCCTTTGTTTTTGGGTATGGTAATGTATGAGAATCAGTTTAAAACAAAGAAAAATAAAAATTAAACCAAGGGCAAAATTGAACCACAACATATACACTTAATGTCAGATCCCGAGGGAAACAGTCAGTTTTGTTTTCCCGAGAATCAGACATCAGAACTCGAGGGAAAACAAAACTAACTGGCTTCCCAAGGGACCTGACATCAAGTGTTTTGTTATATTTCTAGACTTTCACTTCAACAGCAACAAAAGAATAACCGGAGCGAACCAAAACAGTCGACTCGGTACTTAAAACAACACAAATTCATATTCTCAAAATCACTGAATGAATGATTTTCAAAGTACCTTCCTTGTATTATCTGCACCATTTTCCTCCATTAGCGGCTATTTTTCTTCTGGGAACTTCTTGGATAACTTTAAATCTCGTTGCTTTTTAGCTTGAGGCTTCGTGTTTGAGTTGTTGTATTCACTACGAAAAAGAAAACTGGCCGGCAGGACCTGGCAGTGTTTTTCCCGCCTTTTGTCACACCACTTTCCACTTTTCTTTGATCATGTGCTGTAATGTAGCTCGAGCGGGGTACATTGCTTAATGTGTCACGATCGGGATACATTTGTTTTAGTCAAGGCCACGTGACCAAGAATCGACCAATGGCAGTCCCTGTTTAGTTGTGTGAGAGTCTTGGAATATAACAAAACGCAGTGATATCTTTTTAGGTCATTGAAAAGAAAGGCAGTAAACTGATTGTTGATTTACGGCGCCCAGAGGATGATGAGCCGACTCAAGATGATGACAGACCAGTGTCTGTCCGTGATGCTCTTGTTTTCTTGGAAGTTGCTAGATTCACTTCACCTGCTTCAAGACCTGAAGGTATTATTTAGAATTTAGCAAAAATCATCCATGCACCGCGGCATAGTTGAGTTTCTGTGTCATAAAGCAGCAACAAGGGTGTTGCTGCCCGTTGCCTAGTCTTTCAGATCCCAAAGTAATCGCCAGACTTACTGTGAAAATCCGATACCCTTAGAATCGATTAAGTTGTGGACAATTTTGGACATTTTTTCTATAAGATATTGTGTTTAACTTTGTGTTCCACATTACGCAACCAATCAAAATACGGGGAGCAGAAATGACGCTCTGCTGCCGGAGAGCACTGGCCTGCAGCAGCGTGGTCTGGGTACCAATCCCGGCATCGATGCCAATTGTGGGTCAGTTAAGTTTGTTCTGGCCCTCTTCGGTGCTTCAAGGGGGTTTTCTCTTCTAGCACTCGGGTTTTCCCCTCCATTTTATAAACCACGCAGCCCTTTTCTTTAATTTAAATTCTATTCGGAGTGATAGACGGAGAACCATTTTTTGGCCGTGTTAGTGTTCAATCGTTACTTATTCATTCAATAAATCTGAGTTGTTGTGATGGCTGAGACGTGCATTTGAAAGGTTTCATTTTATCTCAATTGCGTTTTAAATTGCACAAATCCTCTTCCAAAACGTCTTGGATTTTAAGTCGCTCTGTGTTATATGGAGCCCATTGAGTGGCACAATAGTCTGCCGTTACTTTCTATCGTTACGCAGTTTTGCTCGCCACAATCAGCAGCTGTTTTGTGGGAAGAAGCGTTGCGTGAGGACACAAAAAACGACTTTGACGGATACTAATGGCAACAGTAACTACATTTACATTTACATTTACTTGTATTGGGTCGGTAAAATTGTTAAGATATCACACCAGAAATAAAAGCAAACAATAAATAAATAAATACAGATATATTAATATATAGAATAATGATATAAAAGTTAAATAAAGAAAACTATGTGAACTACATATAACTATTATTTAAGAAAAGCCGAGAAGCATGGTTTAGCGTGTAGACGCGTACAATGCATAAACATCAACACAAGTCTGACCGCTGTTATTGTTCTCTGTACAATTCGTAAGGTCCTGTCCAAACCAAATTTGGAACTCCTGTCCAACAAACGCGGTTATTGGAGATGGAAGCTCGTTAAACACGAGTTCGGTCGCGTTTACACCTGTCCCTTTGATCTCGTATGAGTATTTACAAGGTGGCTCTTCCATTTTGTAATCCGCGAGCAGAAGGGCTGTCCTGTTCTGGAACGTAATTACGGTAAACAGTGTCCTGTTTTCGTAATTTTTATGGTTGCATCCCCAATAGGACGGTGGATCACGTTCTGAACATAAAATTGACCCGTTGATATGAACCAGTTTAAACGTATTGATGAGGCCACTCTCTGTGATGTGGAAGGTTCCATACGAGTCATTACGAGCTCCAAAGCAGACTGGGTCAATGTTGATCTTCTTCCAGTTATCTGAAAGAAATTTCCACTGTTTCTGTAAACATGAAAACAATTCTTTTGGGAAAAATGATTTTACCAGGAACTGCACGAAAGTAGCGATTACAACGGCCGCTTAAAATAACAAGGATTTGTACTTGCCACTCAGTCAGGGCTGAGTGGTTTTCCATGCAAAGCCTTGTAAATTTTGTAAGTTTTAAACTCTTCAAACTGTCGTAAAATCTCCGGGGCTCAGATTTTCTTTTGTTCATAACAGAAAAGCAACAAGAAGGAGAACTACAGTCTTACCCAGTTCGCATTTTTCTCCACTCCATGGCACTTTACATGCGCAAGCAAACGTTTTGTTTTCTTCGTTGAAGACGCAAGAACCGCCATTAAGGCATCCTGTCATTAGGCAGCCCTGAAGAAAATGTGACACTGACGTGTTACCATAAATCCCTGATCTGTTTTTTTCCATTTTCGATACCCCTAGCCTTTTCCTTTTTTTGGCCTTTGTACGCTTAAACATTTGTCGGGACGAGCGAAAAAAAAAAAAAGCAAGAAAATTAAGCTGGCGAAGACTGGCGGGAGACAGGGTGGCGCGAGGGCCTGTCCACTCCACAGGGTCCAGAGGAGATGTGTTTGTCGTTAGAACATCAAAACCCGTCGAAAACCTCTGAAAAATGGGTTATTTTGATCGCGTTACCGTTTCGTTACACATTCTATTGACCGCAAACCAATCGGGCGACGTTCTGTGCCCCAGCGAGGATATGGCTTGCGGTTATTGATTTTCAAAATGGCGAACAACGGAGTCGATCTGGGTCAGATAAGAAGCGAAGAAATCGTTTGCAGTAGATTCATTAAGATCCCATTGGGCTAATTAATCGTGCTAAGGGACAGGTATAGACATTTTTCACACGAAACTCCTCTGGACCCTGTGTCCACTCGTTTCCTTTGGCTTAAAATAACGGGCTTTTTCAGGGTTACTTGCTCCTGGCTTTGTATCGTTTTTGTCTTCGCGCCATAGTAAAAAAATGTTGTTGACAGTTTTCGAACACTTTAAACCTTTTTTGATTAGTAAACCTTCCAAAACCTTTTATAAATTAACACGTTAAATTTGAACAGAGAACGTCTTAAGCTTTGCTTTGAAGTGCTTTGCCTGACTTTAGCAAATTTCTATAGTTTTGCCGCGATGAAAGAGAGCTCTTGTTTTTGTAAACCGGCGACAGCGCCTGGATTACCGCCTGATTGGTCCGTTTTGACTGAAAGGGTCAACACTTTTAAAGTATAAACAGTGTCCCTTTATAAACGTCGTTGATGAGACGGCTTGCGTGATAAGCGCGCTTGATTTAGGAATCTCAAATTGCCTGCAGGTGGTATGCAGTTAGTATTACAGCTCCAGAAAGCAATAAGCTTCGATAGCGATAAGACGAAATAGGCAAGTTCAAAGTCGTTTTCGGCAGTCTTCCTTTCATTCTTTTTCGGCGGTCGCTTTCCTTTACGCCCATCCTCACAAGCTGAGACCCTGAAGTAGGAAGTATTTTACGCCTACAACTTAGACTTTAATTACGCAGATGTCTTTTTTTAATTTAGATAAGCTGTCAGCTGTTTCCCTTTTTACTCAAGTTTCAATTGCATTGCACTCGTCATAAATTTATTTCTTGTGCGTCTTAGCCACATTTCTTACAATTTAAACAGGTGTAACACGTACTCCTATTGGAGTCAAGGCAACGTGGATATGATGATATTTCTTATCGCAGCAATTTAAGAATAAATTAGAGAAAAAAAAACTCATTCAGTTGACTCTTGTAGGAAATCTGGTCCTTTGAGTTGAGCTCATTCACAGACGCATCGCTAAACAAAACTAACAAATCTAGGTCTTACATTCTACTTAATTATACACAAGAGAGCTGTATTAATTTTTAACGGAGTTCATGGAGTTCTTACTGATTATTTAAGCAAATGATGCTAGTTGTCTTACCTTAAGAAACATTGAAAACGTTGCGCCAGGTTGATCAATAAGCTTGGTGTCATCATTTATTGAGAAGAACTCGTGCATTTGCAGTTCACAATTGCCTTCAGTACCGCTCTTCCCAAAGGACTCGATGAAGTTAGTAGAGGTACACCATGAGTGCCCTAAACATGCTTGACTGCATAACATGAAACTAGTTGAGTCGACTCTCTTGACTGTATGTCCTTCCAACCGCTTATTTTCCCTGGTTATTAAATAAGATGATCGAGAGTTTTCTTCGGCTGCAAAAATTGTAGCAGCGATGGACCAGAAAACTAGAAAATTAATCATATTATACCGGCCGCAGTTTTAGCTTCTAGCGACCCAACATGTTTTTCCCTGGGCTTTTACGTGTCTACAAGAAGTTCTCATTTAAGGCTTCCGCTTTCTTGGGTAGCATTTAGCATTAATTACTAACTTTATCTTGATTGGCATGTGACAACCTCTGTCACAGCCATGGTGTAAAGACACCTTAATCAGGGGAATCCAATGACTATTTCTGTAAAATATCTGTTCGGAGAAGCAAATATTGCCTAGAATTAGGACGGCTAAAATTTTCTAGATGACTTTTCCATTCAGGTACAATTATCGAAGCATATGGTATAAATTCCGTACGATTTTCTGAAGCTTAATTTTCGCATTTTACTTTGTAGAAAAATAGGGAACGTAAAATTTCGCATTCAAAAATGTGATGGCGCTAAGAAACAGAAAATGTCTCACTTTCGTTATACGTCAAATTTGTATGTGTAATCAAATGGTGACGAGTGAAATTGGGGAATAATTTCACTTGCGTTTTGTCCAAATCCTAATAATTTCCTGAGCCTTTGGCGAGGGAAATTATTAGGATTTGCACAAAACGCAAGTGAAATTATTCCCTAATTTCACGAGTATACCATCTGATTACCTATTAATATCATGGGTGAGGAATTACGTTAGCAATCTTGGATTTTTGACATGTTTATCCTGGATCGTATCGATCGAGAACTCCACTCTCTCAAATGTTTAGACCTTAAATTTGGCTTATAAAGTTCAGAATTTTTCAGACTTTTTTGGAAAAATACCTGTTAGAATCCTTCTTGGTGTTCTCTTGCGTGTTCAGGTTTTCTAAAACGTCTTTTTGTGCCCTGACATCTTCATTCATGGCATTTTAAAACTTCGTCGCCTTCTTGACACTGAGACGTACGGAAGGGTTGCCATGGCAATTTGGCAATTTCACATGTGAAATTACAAATTAACGCTGAAATTTCGCGCCAAACTTAAGAAAAATAAGTCTCCGACCCTGGTAATTTCGAAAAGACTCAAGTTTGCCTAGGATGACCGAACAGATACAAATTCTATAGCTCCGCTTAGAATGCATACTCTGGATGGCCTTAAAAGTGCTTTCAATGTATTTAGGAGGAAACCATCGTTGGGTGCCCCTGTTAAATTTATCGTAACTTGCTTTGACGGGTGCAAACTCGCCATCCGCCCTCCTACTGGGGGCTCTTCACGTCGACGTTTCCATTTTTAAGAATGACAGGATAGGGGAACAATCTGTTATAATGTTTGATCTCTTTCTGTCAGCCCACAACCTTTTATGATTTGACAAAGAAACCAGGCGGCGCTGTTGCAACAAATTTCGGTCGCATTACCTCTGTTTATTTAAAGGCAGTGCAACGTTCGACATGATATTCAGTGTGTCGTCAGGTCTTTATAACGTTCTGAGTTGTGACCTTAAGACGGAATCCACTAGGGAATTGAGTAATTTTAATTTTCAGTGGACAAAAACCTTGTACCATGATTTGTAGTGATATCTGGCATAAATACCACGGGTGATATTTCAAAATTGTGATACGTAATTTCACGCGCCGTTAGGCGAGTGAAATTTGAGACAATTTTGAAATATCACGAGCGTCAAATTTCGCAAGAATTGTGAAAACACATGTAAAATCCTGAAAATTTCAAGTGCAAGCTGTCATTTTGTTAAGTTTGACATTAATTTTCTCGGGCCCCCATAAGAAATTTTCTTTGGTGTTATTACACGTAACAAATTACATTTATAGCCCTTGAAAAATGTAAAAAAGAATGCTATATGCTTTAAATTATTCTAGTACAAGGTTTTTGTCCTCTGAAATTTAAAATTATTCATTTTTCTCATGGATTCCGTCTTAAAATGTTTGTTGAAGAGATAACCAAACGAATTATAATAAAATGGCTTCACTGGATTATACATCGAATGTCAGCTGTCGTCGTTTTTGCCATTTGCTAGTATTGTGGAGTAATTGCAGGGGCGGCGTCTAGTTGACAGGGGGCGTTTATTAGAGTGGGGCATCTAATAGAAACTTAACATTGTGGAGGAGGCTTTTATTAGACAAGTCAGTTCGATCATTTACGGCGCCGCACGAGGCCCAGCAGAGTTAATCGTAAAGCCAGCAAGTACGTTTGTTTTCCGGTAAACTACTCAGAAGTTTTAACCATTTAAGTTTTCAAACTGAGTGCTCTGCCTTGCAAAGGCAAGTTCAAACCCCATTTTTAATACGTACAATCTCCTGATAATAGCGACCTTTTATACAACCATTTCGAGAAAAGTTGTCGGAAAAAATGTGCACGCGACAATCCCGGATGGCAATATGGGATATGATCAATACACTGTTCCTGACGACAGTAGCTGTCGAACCTACTTTTGTTGCTTTTTTTAGCACTAGCAAACGTATGTCCATGGCTTCTCGTGCTATTCTTTCAAATTTCTTTGAAGAACAGTAAACTCAAAACCACCCACAATACCTTTCGGGATTGTCGCGTGCCCTTTTTCTGACAACCTTTCTCGAAATAGCTGTATGCTCTTTCCCAAAACGTCATCAGGATAGACTCGACTTCCGCTTTTTCTCGGGTCCGGTTATTTCCTTGTGTGAGAAACTCGGGCTCATTTCCGTAAAGCCGCTGGTAATGGAGCCTACTTCACAGTTTCTTCAGGGTTTTTAAGGCGGCTCTTGAAATGCTATACAGGTCCCATTGTTGTATTTTAGGCAGAGCTGTAGATGTTATTATCCCATAAATGCACCTAAAAAAATACGTATTCGAGAGTTACTTACGTCTAATTCCGGTACGCGGTCACTCGATTTGTGTAACAGAATGTAGAGGTGCAGTAAATTCTGGCCCTTATCAGCTGTTTTCCTCGTTCAATTTTTTTGTTTAGTAGTATCTTGAATACCAGCATTTTTTAAAATTAATTTGGATTTGGTTTGTTACAGGACTTTTCTTTCCCAAGAAGACTTACAAAGAGCCAGTGCCCATTGGAGAAGGAGCATTTGTTGATGTTCTTGTTACACATGTGGTTTCACCTGATGAATTTTATGTACAAAAGGTCAGTACTTCTCTTACCTTTTATGCGGTTGAAATCCCACCAATTTGGACTACCTCACATGTGCCTGTATTTGAATGGGTTGTTTGTTATTTTCTACTTCATATTTGACAGACTTGTGTATTTTGGTCAAGTTAAGTTCGTGCTGGAGGACTATTGGTGGTGCTGGAGACCACGGCTATCATAAAGATGGTTCGTCTCATTACAATTCATTTGTGAACATATCTGTAACATCTTAATACATACGTACCCGTAAGCTGCCGCTTACAAGAGAGTTTTCTTATAAGTACATTGTCCCCGAAAAGCTTGTGGCAAGAGTACGTTGAGCACCTTGCCCAGATAAAAATGCGCAAAGAGAAGAAGAAAGAGGAGAATTAAAGGGAACGAATGGAACGGCTGAACCGGGAGTAGAATGACACTGACTGGGTTGGACTGTACAACTCCGACAAGCTGTCGTCCTCGAGAGTGAACGAGCTATCATTGTACCTTTCCCATGACAAGATCACCTGCAAAGGAAAGAAAGCGGAAAATGTTGCAATAATCAAAGCGCACATTGGCAGCTTGCTGTACAATTCCAGTCTATGGAGCGTCAACAACCTCGGAAGCCCCCGTTAAGAAACATGCAACAACAAGTGACCTCATCACTTTGAGAGGTCGAAACTGACTCGCAAAGTGATGCAGTAGATCGAGTTGTCGTTTCAAGCTCGAGTAGCTTAAACGACGAATCCTCACCGCACTCTGATTTTATACCAGAACCGTGTCAGGAAACATTACCTCCGTCAAAATATGGACGAAAGCGGGCACGGTTTGAGAGAGACGGTTGTGTTAGTTGGGAGAAGATAACTTTTTGATATAATTTTTCGACACTTGTAAAACCTTTGGATTGATCTTGGCTAGTAGCTTTGCTTGTACATGCAAGTTTTAGTTTTCCAAAGACTTTGTATGTTTGTTAACATAAATAAAAGAGTCGACTTTAACAGAAGCATGGAGTACTTTATTCCTTCGGATAAAAGTGTGACCCTCCTCCAACGGCAAACAAAACAGGTTTGGCCCTCTCAGATTTGAAAAATTTTTACTGATGACCCTCCCCTAAGAAGTCCCGGCCCACCCGCACCCCCACCCAATAAAAAACGTACCTTTCCTAAATGAGAAAAGATCAGTACTTCCAAAAAGTGTTTGTGTGAACCGTAATCTTGAGATGAAATTAAACCTTTAACTCCCAGAAGAGGCCAAAGTTAAAATTAGACAAAAGTTTCAATTTTTATTTTGTAAAATGCTGAATAACAAATAAGCCTATGTAAAAGTACGGCTGAAGAGAATTCATTTGAATGGTCATACGACAGGAACTCGCCCACAGACTCAAAAGTTAGAACCATCTTACAAGACTTGATCCTACACTCTTAGAGTAAAAGGTTTATGTGAAGAAATTACCCTTAAAGTGAGGTAAATACTAGAGAAAGCCTTGGTTGAAATCAACACTCAGTATCTTGTTGCTACATGTGTAATGTCCTACTCAACTGAGCTACTATAGTCTGCGAGCAAGTTCTCTGTAGGGCTCAGGGGATGGGGAGATAAAAGGGCGGATTTTTTTTTTTCCTGTTCCCCGCCCCCTGACTTCCCCAGAGAGCTCGCTCGCACGCAAGAGTCGCCAAAGCATTGTGTACTGGGAGTAATCCAAAAACAAAGACAAACCATTATACTTATAAATATTCTTTATGTAAAATGTTTGTTTTTCTCCAAACAGCTGCGAAGTGAGGAGACAGTGGAATTACAGCACATTATGGAAGAGATCAGCAAGATGTTCAGTGGGCGCCGGCGAGGAACGGAGTGGAGTGTTCCATGGCCTTATAAAGGTTACTGTTACTGTTTTTACATTTTTTTTTTATTTTGCTTTGTTGTCTGATTTTTTTCATTTCTTTTCGGCTTGCATTTGTTGAAACGCTGTGATGAAACTTACTAAAATGCGATCAGCAAATAGTTTAAAAGCGAACCACTCGGGAATGAATTAATTTGTTAAAATTGAAGAGTAAAAACGTATGAAACGAGTACGAAACTCGTCGCTCTGTTGGCATGTAATGGTGTAAAGAACTGTAACACTAAACCAAAATGAACTTTGTAGGTCTGGTTTGTGCTGCGAGATTTACTGAAGACAAAGTCTGGTATCGAGCTTTAGTTACAGGTGAGGATTCTGCGAAACAAACACAACCTAAATATCGCAAACGCTTGTTATCGCGGATACTCCCGCCGGGGACAATGAGTATATAGGCTATCGTCACAATATATCGACTCGAAAAGCTATCTGGTACCATAGTGTAAGCAGCAACGAACAAGTCCACTACATCCTAGTCCTTACTCATAAATATTTTCTTCCCTCTGCGTAGGCTGCAGTCCTCGCTCCTACGTATCCACTTCCGGTACCATCCGAATACCTGATCACACTGCACCAAAGTGTGGCAGAGAATCTACCCTATATGTGACTCTCCACTTTCCAGATCGGTGCGGCGCATTTTCGCTCCGTTAAGGCCGATTTAGACGGTGAGATTTTTGCTTACGACTATCGTGCGTGACGAGCATACGTTATGACTTTCCACCATCCACACGCGCACTATTTACACTTACGACATCCAAATGTGTCGTACGTATGTCGTTTGTTAATTTACACGACACGATCTGTCGTGAAGTCATGACGTATGCTAGTAGCGCTCGATAGTCGCAAGCAAAAATCTTGCCGTCTAAATCGGCCTTTACAGAAATCGCGCCGAAATCACCGTTCGTGATTGTGAACAGAAGCCCTATCCTGGTACGGTTTTCATGCCGGTACAGGGGCTATCTGATATACTGTGAACATAGCCTTGGTGTCCTTACTAGCGAGAGTTCGTTATAGCTGGAGTTTATCTTGAGAAGCGTCTGTGATTCAATTTTGCCGAGGATTTAGCTGCTGTCCATATCATTAGGATATCTGTGACAGTGTGGTGTCTGTAAGGCGGTATATGACTGTTTAGGGATGATTTTAGCAAAATTGCCGAAAAAAAAGATTACTGTACTTGAGAGCTAAAATATGTCCATTATTAAACAATAAAGAAAATATTCCCCATTGATAACAGTTTACCAAAGCACGCAAAATTCTGTCAACTATGAATGAGGAGTTCTTTAAAAGTTATTGGAATGCTATTGTTTGTCCAAAAGGTTGTTTGTTTTAAGGAAAGTGCCACTTTGTTGTTGTTTTACAGCCGTCAACAGTGACGAGACAGTAAATGTCACTTATGTGGACTTTGGAAACTCTGAAAAGTTGCCGTTTTCTGAAATCAGGAAACTACCCGACATGTTTCTCAGGTTACCAGAGCAGGTAATTAAACTACGATGTCTTATTTCAGTGATGCCATATGTTAGGTAAGGCTTAATTTGTTTTCAGTTCTCACTGGATGTTGGGGTAAAACAAATTGCAACAGTTAATATAAAGTCATTATACAAATAGCCTCCCATGCAGCCGTTTTTGTCTCGTCACGCAACGCTACTCCGCCAGAAGGGGGAGGAGCATTGCGTGACGAGGCAAAAAAAAGCTGCGTGGTAGACTGCCTTACGAACCCCACGTTGTTATGTTGTTGTTTCTCACGTTTTGTGCGGGGACTATTTTGGGGAAATGTTGGGACTATTATCGCAACCTCGCTACAGCCAATGAAAGAATCGTTAGTGTCTCCACAACTGTCCCAGCCATAGTGCAAACTAATACAACACCCACCCCAGTCTCACACTCAGAACAAAAAAACGCCTTCAGCTGACACCATTCAAGTTGAGCTTACCTGGCAATCAGATTAAATCCAATTTCAAATTATACCAAAGCAAGCAGATGTCAAAGCTCGTTAGTACGGACACTGAAAGGGCCATAGAAAGTGTCCCAATTAACAGCTCCTCTGTATTAACAGGGTCATGTTATTAGAGTAAAAAAAACACCTTTTAGTGGAACAAAATACTACAGAAATAAAAGGGGACGGTAGCATCGTCAAATAAAATATATCTAATTTTCATACTGGTCATTCCGCAGCCTAAATCCACTGAAAAATTCGCTCATCTGATGATCTATATACTTCTTAATCAAAATCGTTCTCTGCATAACTATTTGGATGCCTGAAAATAGTCTGAAATTGATGTCTACAAATCATCGTATTCGATGTACTGTACATTTAGCGTTGGGAACATCGGCATGCTGTCGACTGAATACCTTCAACAAGGAAAGGTTTGTTACAACATACAATTGAAGTTAGAGAAAATGTATGGACTTTCCTCTGGGACAAAGAAAACTGTTCCTGATAACGAGTTGTCTGTAAAGCGGGATTGGACTGTATTATGGAGAACCCCTGGTTTACATTATTGTAATCATCCATTAATAGCTAATTGAAAACTCTAAGGGAACTGTGTGAACAAGGAAGCATTCAATTTGGTGTTTTTAAATTTAATTTAATTTTATTTGTACTTTTTCAAGGCATTGCCTGTTTCTCTTGTGGATATTAAACCAAGTGAAGCTGAATCCGAATGGCAAAAACAGGTAAGAAGCAAAACATTCACTCTCGATATAGATATTTCTTTTCGTGTGAGTGTCTGGGGATTTGGATGGCGCAGTGATGAAAGCACTCGCCTTCCAGCAATATGGCCTAGGGTCAAGTTCCGGCTTCGACCAATCAGAAATGCTATCTGACTTAAGTTTGTGGTTGGTTCTCTTCTCTGCTCCAAGGGTTTTATTTCTGGTTTTTCCAGTTTTCTCTTTTCCTCAAAAACCACCATTTGATCTGGAAAGTCGGCTTTTCAAATAGTTTGCGGCACAGGTTTTAGAGTTTTGGAACTGTCAAGTTTCATCTTCTCTAGGTAACGTTAGTTTTTTTGTAGATATTAACTGTTTTCACTTTGTGGGCATTTCTTGTGCTTGCTTACGTTCCTTACGTTTTCTTTTTCTAACAGGATCAAGATAATTTAACCACCTTAATTTTAAACAGATCTCTGGTTGTTGACGTTAAAGGTAAACATGACAGCTTTATATGTAGTCCGGCGGTTAAGTTACACTAAACCAACGTCGTGCTTAGACTCACCGTGAACAAAACAAAACAACATAAAACAGAAGGAACTAAAAACGTACAGTGGTCACACCCGAGTGTGTTTCCTGCGGTATTTGCCGCATGCAGTGCGTCTTTTACGCGGGAAATTTTATATTCAATCTGCTGATTGGCTGGTTAATTGTGGGACTCGGAAACCTGAGATAAACATCTCGTTATCTGTCGCGGTGGCTTCTTTATCAATCTGTATGCTGGGTAGCCTGTTTGCAGACGTCTCCTATTTCTTTTTTTCACGTCCCTTTTCCGCGTGCAAGGAAGGAAATGGGAGACGTGTGAGCGCAGGCTACCCAGCATATAGATTGACAAATGTATTAAGTATAAACTGAAACAGTGGGCAGTGGATAGTTGATAAGCTCCCCTTTTACGATGTTTGTATTGTTTTAATATTGTTAGGCGTTGTAGATAACAAGATGTCTGTCTTGCTTTATGACACCTCGGGAGCTCAAGATGTTTGCATCAACGAGTTTCTTGTCCTGAATGGTTTCTGTCAATCAGCAGGATTAGGGTAGGCGTGTTTAAAGAATTGCCTTCTTGTTAGGCTATATTTTCTAGATCTTATGTGAGGACAATGTGGAGTGGTTAGGATCACAGGTTCACTTACCCGGCCCAAACTTTTTTCAAGACTTCGGGTTACCTTTTTCGGCAAGTTTTGGCCAAATTTGTAACTTCGGAAACTGTCGGAAGCTTTCAAGGGCTGTAAAATCATGTTCAGTAGTCTCCAGTGTACTATATCAGGTCATCTTGGGCCCCAGCCTGTCCTCACGTATCCTGATAGTTTCGTAAAACGAAGATTTTTTATCCTTTTTTCAAAAAAAAAAAAAAAAGAAGAAGAAAGAAAGAAAAATACGCGTCCACACGTAACGTATTTGAATCGTTTTAGTCCGTCCACGTTAAAACTCTAAGACGCTGGAAATACGATGGCATCCCTTACAGGGCATGCGTAATGCTAGTTGGATATGATGTATGCAAGAGAGGATTATTCTATCTTGATGTATGACGTCATCTTAGTCGAAAACTTCCGTACGCGTAAAGGAGAAGCCTGTGTTTTCAGAAATCTCAACTTAGGGGACTAATTTTTAAAAACCGGCGTTTTTAGTGCCCGAAAACGCAGTTTACGTGGACAGTAGGCTAAAACAGCGAAAAAAATCTACGTTTTCAGTAATAATATCCGCATACTTATGGACGGGAACTCAGGTTATCCCTCGTGGTGACATCAGTAGGAGAATGAATTGGTTGCTTCAAAGAGTACAGTTTGGGATTTATACTGCCTAATAGACTGTTTCCATATTTCTGTGTACAAAGGCACTTACTCGAGGCTTGGGGTTGACAAAATATAACTGCAGTCCACCCAAGCTTTGACCTCGTTTCATTGTGTGCACTCACTGGAGCCCACAAAATGAAACCACAGGACTTTTTCGTCAATCAGAACGTTTCTGTTATGGCATAAGTGTTAATGAGCAAACCAAGCTGTCGGAGTTTTGTTGTTTGGTATTTTCATGTCGAGACTTTTTCTGATTACGTGGAGAGGTAATGTTTACGTTTCAGTCATATAAAAGAAATGAAAGATAAAACCGAGAGGACAGCAAAAGAAAAAGGTGAATTGAAAGGGAAAAACAGCATGCCCTGCAGGACACTAGCATGCTCATTCAAGCGTTCTTGCAGCATTGTTAAAAGCCGTGAAGTGCTTGCGGCAGAAAAAGAAAGTACAGAGGAGAAGACTTCAGAAACGAATAGCCAGGAAGGAAGTGTAACTGCTGGCAGTGAAAATCAAGGCGATCAAGCAAGTCAGTGTAGTTCATACACAGAGGACGAGAAAGCAGTGCCTGATGAGAAAACGGTTTTGAAAGACGCCAGCCCTGTTGTTTTTGAAGAGTTCAAGTACAAGCCTGCTCCTGTACCAGAGAAGAACAGATTTCAAGCAGGGATCACTTTTGTGGACTCTCAAGGTTATATTTATGCCCAGGAAGTGAAAGAAGGTGAGTTAGTTCCCTTTGCAGTGTGACAGTTTCGCTGTACACTTTTGTATTAAGGAATTAATTTGATACCAGGAAGACAAAGGCAGATAGGACGGCAGAAAAAAGTAGGACTGACAAGCGAAACAATTCCCTGATTGATTTTGCAAAACAGCAACGTTTAATGATTAAATTCGAGGTTTGTGGAAAGCGCGAAGACATGAGATAAACTTTACCTTTTCTCGTCATTTATATTCACTCTCATTTCTAAGCCTCCTCCCTGACTTTGTGTATTTTCAATGATCTATCATAAATGATAGTCACCCAACTAGATTAGCTTTGCAGTTATTTTGGCTGTCTCGTTACTGTGTAATTTTTTATTCTATAGCAGGTATCTCTTTAGTTGCTCAACGTATAGTACGTTGTTGTTGTTGTTGTTGCTGCTGTTTGTGGACATCAAAGCTTCTTTAAATTCTAGACTACGAGTAGTCCCCCATTTTTCCTCAGGAATAGTAGAGCGAGCGAAACGCGAGCGCGCGTGAAAATCACCCCATGCGAAAAAAGGCGACACGCGGCGGGGAGAGAGAAAAATGAGAGACTCTCTCCCCGCTGCGTGTCGCCTTTTCTCGCGTGGGATGATTTTCACGCACGCTCGCGTTTCGCTCGCCCTACTATCCCTGAGGAAAAATGGGGGACTACTCGTAGTCTATGGAATTCAGACCCTGGACATTTTAGTATTAAATAGCATAAGAGGTCATAAGACAAATTCAAACAGTCGCAAAATATTTGAAAAGAACCCGATTAGGAAAGGAAAGTTTCAGTCAGTGTATGTACTGATGATTTAGATCTACGTTTCCAAGAAAACACCATTTTGTTTGTTGTTTTCGATTACTGCAGGAGACCGAACCTTGATAAACATCATGAGCTCCCTTCTGGAGAGGTATGGAAAAGGTGATGACACGAGCACCGCCCCCTCTAATGTAACGTCGTTGCCCCCCGGGTTCCCATGCGTGGCACAGTTTACTGAGGACGGCATGTGGTACCGTGGGAGGGTAGTCAAGTATGTTGATGAAGATAAAGTGGAGGTAAATTGATGACGTTAGCATGACGTCAAAACATAAAGGCCTAATAATATTACTCTTAGGAGTTTATTACATTTACGGCAAAATGTTGTTACATAAAGGCCTTTATTCAATTAGGTTCGTTTATTACCTTTAGGCCTTCAACACCTTTTTTTAAGGAACTTTAATTTTTGGGGATTGGCGATTTTTTACATTTTGCGGGGGGAGCACAAAAAAGACAAGAGAAGGGCGGATGGATGCATCTGGAAAGATTAAAGCGGATTGCGTTTGGGTAAACTATAAAAGTGTGAATAATTGTCTTCGCCGATCATTTTCGTTTTTATTTAATAAACTGATTTTGTCGACAAAAGACTTGCACTTATTTTCACTGTCCTTTCGAGTCCTTGTTTTTATTTGTACGCATCATATTGAGAAATACCGCTAATTCAAGGGACTTTACATTTCTGTCAGGTTAACTACGTTGACTTTGGAAATTCTGAAGTTGTGCCGGTGTCGGCGATAAGACAAGAAATGCCTTTTATGGAAATACCACAGCAGTGTCTTCAGCTTGTTCTGCGTGGCATTGAACCCGTAAGCCTACTAATTTCTTCCTTCGCAAACCCCCCCACGAGTTTTATGTGCGATCTTCTAGTTTAACATTCTCTTAGTGATATGTTTTTGTTTAAATGTACCGTTTGAATAACGAGCCTTATTTTAAAGTCTCCTTTAAAGGCAGTTTGTCGCATGGGTCTAATTTAATAGGCTTTCGTTACCACAATTCTCCTGTTCTTTATTGGTAGAGAATCTTGACTAGTTACTGTAAAGGTTCTTAGTTCACCCCCTGTTGGGACCACTCGCTGTTTTTTTTCCGAGTTGCCTGTGTCACTAACTGAAGAAACATCAGTCTTAATAGTTACGAAGTAAAACACCTTGACTTAAGACGTCGTTTTGTAAACGGAGTTTTAGTAAGAAGACAGACTTACTTAAAGGTGACGCTTTTAGAAAGGGGCTGGGGTGTGGTGGTCATAGTGCCTCGGCGCTGTTTTCATGATCAGTTGAATGTATAAAACCACAGTTTACACTCTGACCAATCGTTACAGATACAGTCAGTTCCTGAAAGGAATTAGAACCGGATGAAAGCTCACCAGGTTGTTTGGTTAAAGCGCAAAAATATGAGCTTGAGCGAGTCACTGTTGGCTTTGCTCTTCTTCGGACTGCGAACAATTGTTGGATGAGGTTTTTGTGATTTCCGGGATAATCAAAACCAAGACTTTTTTCACTTACTGAGACCTTCATTATTCCGGATATCGCAAAAACCGAATAACTAAAAGTAACTGTGTTACTACACATCCTTGTTTTGAAGAAAATAATGACAAACACAGCATCCCATGGAACACATTTTGACCTCGCTCTTAGAAATAGTGCCTTGTGCGCGCGCGCAACGTACAGACTAGTCAATAATCTGGTAGCAGATAACTTGCTAATCTGTTGATTGTGTAACCTCCCACGCAGGCGTTTTTAGGGGATGAAAAACGAGCTCTCCTAAAAACGCCTGCGTAGGAGGCTATTGATTGTGCTGATTTCCAAAATAAACTGTAGGCTCTTTGCCAATGAGAGGACAGATGGTGAGTGCGATGTATGATAGTCTGAGAAAGTGGTGAGCGATTTTTCAGCTAATCCCATTGCATCCTATACCAAAGCAATCGCGCGGTTACTTTAACAGGAAACTTATAACCCCGTTTTAGATGCACCTGTTTTTACCTCGTAGAAAACCAGTGATGGACACTGGCCTGCTGATACCATCCGAGAACTATCTCAAGAAATTGTTGGTCAAGACTGCATTGCTGTCATCAAGGTATGTCTCTGGACCATCTGAATTTGACTCCGAATAGCTATTACAAGGATATGGATGCAAAAAAGATTTTGAAACACTTCTGATTTCCTTTCCCTTTTTACTTTATTTTGGGGAGTTTAGGATGTCACGTTGGCGACGGCAACAAGAACGTCAAACAAACAAACAAACAAAGCAGGAGTTTTAGATTAGCAAAACGAAAACTTTGCACGTGCAGCACACTTTTTGGCATATTTCTTTGTCGTCACTACACGGCTACGACGTAAAATTTCTTGTTTTATGGAGAACGTAAGCAAAAGATGACTAATTTCTCTTTCTTTTGGTGAACTTGGATATTCAATTTTTTTTACAATACAACTTCAAGTAGACTAAGGAGAGTTCGCCTTCATTTCACGAAGCGAGCCAATTGGAATAATGGCGTTTAAGTTTCAAAGAACGCGAAGTCACGTTTTAAGTAATGTAGCAAACATGAGACGCAGTGTTTCATCACCAGATGAAACACTGAGAAGGGAGTTGAAAATACGACGCGCAGCGGAGTATTTTGACGAACTTCGAGGTGTTTCATCTGGTGATGAAACACTGTGTCAAATGCTTGATATTACTTCTTTAGAAGGAGAAATTAAGGATGGAAAAATGAGCAGTTTTTCATCTGACTTCCGAACACTCATTTAACATTAATTTCCTTTGTATTTTCTTTATGAATCATTAATGAGTTGAGAAAACACGTTTTCGCCGCCGTTGCTGTTGTGATATCCTATTGCTAACTCCATATCATTTTTGCATCATCAGGGTGACAAACTGCCTGGCTATCCTCTGGTGGTGAGACTATTTCTCTCTGACGACTCCGACGTGGCGCAGACTCTGTTGAGTAGGGGCCTGGTAAAGAAGTCTGTTTTACTTAATGATGAAGAACCACCCCAGTTTTACCCCCATAAGAGAGGACCTAACAAGGCTAAGCCAATCAAGTCTAAACGTTCAATTACTGAAACCAGGTTGGTTCTTGCTTTCAAAAGTTCTCCTTATTAATGCATTTTAGTCAATAGTCCATTTTCGAGTTCGCTATGACCGCTGAAGTAAAGAAGTGAAGACGCATTTTTTTACAGCCTTAACCTCAATCTGAAGTAATATATTCACAAAGTCCAACGAGAAAAAGACGTGTTTATTACTCTGTCTATTGTGTATAGTCAAATTTCAAACACTTACTTGCCAGAATTTCTGAATATTTTACTTTACGTCGAGGCTAACCCTGTATGAATGTATCGTTAATGTTTATATTCGGCGGTAATTTTTAATTCGAAACTGGACGATTTTGCGACTAAAAGCAAAGAAACAGTTATGAATCAGTAGCTTAGGAGTTGTTTACTTGGAGGGAGGAAGATCCTTGCAACAGAAAGATCCTAGAGGGTGGATCATCCTAGAGCCATATCTTTTCTGTATTCAGTTTAAATGCAAAGGGTTGTACTTGTCGCTAGCACTGAGACACGGCAATCTTGATGCTTATGTACGTTGCAGGGCCCACGCGCAAAAGATTGGTTCGCGGGAAGCCGAATGCATGCTAGCACGCACAAACCTCCCTTTGGATGACATCCGGTATGACGTCACTATTACTCATATAGAACGACCTGACTGTCTGTACATCCAGCGGGTTCCGCCAACAGGCAAAGACCCGGGTTTCTCAGATGATCCCGACCCCACCCTAGAGGCTGCAGCTGAGGAGCTACAAACCCTGGAAGAGATCATGGCGAAGATTAATGAGCCAGATTACTTCAAGAAATACACTCCGCTTACCACTGCCAGTGAAGGTAAGTGAGCTTTGTGTCCAAAGTAAATTTCAAAAAGTTGCCGACGGAAATTCTTAAAGAAAATGCCTAGGAAAATGTATTTTTGACAAGATGCTCGTAGAGAGTGACTTTGGCTAGAGTAATGGGGCTTTGGAAGACAAAAGCTGAATCGTGGATGCTTAAAAAACATAGTTTAAAATAATAACAACAATGTCGGCAAAAGAAGAAGATGGGAAACACCATCACTGCGAGAAATTGAACTCCTGGCCTACAAAATAGAGAACGAGAACGGTGCCACTCGTCAACTAGCACTAATCTTCATGCCGAAAATATTTTATTAAAAGCCTTTTTGAGCTCTCGCTCTTTCCACCTTTGGCTTCCCTTCTTCCCATATCTTAATCCAGAATTGGGCGACCACAGGGTATCTACTCCCATAATGCTTTATTGCAGGCATGTTATGCTGCGCGCGTTACTCTGAGGATGACTTATGGTACCGTGCTCAGGTAAAATCAGTGGAGCGTCAAAACCCTCTTGAAGTGCGGGTTGTGTACGTGGATTATGGCACTACAGAAGTGGTCAATTCTGACAGGTGAAGTGCTTCACAATTGCCTTTGATTGTTTGAATTTTAATCACTTCACTCAGATCTATTATAGTGCGACCGGGAAACCCGTGACCACTTGAAATATGTCAGGAATGTTTATTGTGTTATGACCAATCACAGCAAAGATCAGAACTCGCGGACTAGCCACAAAACCACAAACTACTGATTAACGTTTTTGCTTGCGGTTTAGTTTTCTCACGCTGATTGGCTTCTTTCTTGCAACACAATAACATTCCAGAAATATTTTTGGTGTTCACGATTTTCCCGGTTTGACTGTAAGACTCTAGTCGGGAATGCTTGTCCCTGTTCGTGGTATGAACGTCTAAAGCACTCCAGGGTGTGTCACAGAAATGAGCGGTGAGGCTGGAGAGGGGCGGTAATAAAAAACATCCTTGCCGGGCTGGCTTGCTTTGCCGTGATCTCAGCATTTTAGTTAAAGGCAGCAAATTCAACTTGACAACCGAGCTATCTCAACTAGCTGGGATCCCGGTATTGCGATGTCGGGATTCCAGATAACCAGGCGGCAACTTGTCTATGTAATCACGCTTGTCGCGCCAGCCGGGCGGACCAAGCGGGAAAAAAGACAGCGGGTAACACAATGCTCATGCGAACTGCTTCCAATTTATATGTGCTGTAAACATTGCAAATATGAGCTGGCCTGCTTCATGTAATGCAGCCGAACCTCCCGTAAAGCAACCACCCAAAATGTGAAAATTTAGTAGTCGCTTACGAGAAGTGGCCGCACGTGGAGGTTCGACTGTATCCGAATAAAGACACCTCGGCTATAGTTAGTAGAGGACACTGGTTATGAAAGCCGGCCAACATCAAAGATGAAAACAACGGTGCTGTAGTTAATGTTGGAAGCTCCCTGACCGTGCACAATCCTTTGTTGTTTGTTCCCAAATTGTGACTGAATAAGTTAACACAATGTCTCTATTGGTCAGTAAGTATAAAATGATAGGAATGTTATTGAAGGTTGTGCACGCTCAGGTCCAAAAATGCTAAAAAACATAACAAAGAAGTCTGTTGAGCTTCATAACCATGTCTCGGCTAATCGAGCCAGCCTGGCTTTTGTAATAAGGCCCGGCTTAGCTTCTCAAAAACCTTCAAAAAACGTCTCTCGGTAGCATGCATTATTTTAGCTTCATTCGATTAGTGGAAATGATGTGTAGGTGAATTCTGTAAACTGACGCGCAGGTTGCGAGGTTTTCCTTCCGAGTTACTGGAATTACCTACGCAGTCTACACGCTGCTTCCTCGCCGACATCAGACCTCCAGATACCACAGAGGGACCAATGACGGAGGATGGTTGCTGGCCTGTGAACACCATGGAAGCGCTTATACAGTTAGTAGCCGGCAAGAAACTTGTGGCGAAGACGATGGTAAGTGTGATTCAAAATTTTTCTTTTGTTGTTGTAAGAAATGTTATGTTACTGGGTTGTTTAGAGTGGTACAGTATTGCACTTGTCTACTCGAACTCCACTCCACTCGTAACAAACACGCTTACCATGATGACTTGAAATACCATAAGTGTAAAGCCAGTTGGATATTTACAGACGTGATCGAAGATTAAACTCGCGACCACTGAGAAACAAATCCAGGTATTGGTCTGAGCCTGACTGCGAGTTCGCCAACACGCTAATAACTGCCCCCCCCCCCCCCCCGCCCCTTTCCTCTTTTCTTAAAATAAAGTTCTTTGAATCAGAGGATCAGTTAATTAAAAAAAAGAAAACGGCGGGCTAATACACTCCATTAGAAAAGTAAGATGCTCTAGCTTTCGCTGAGTACAGTGTCAGGAGGGTGTTTTTCGATGCAAGAACCGCCACTAAAAAATAGGTATTTTGCTATAATAATAACCAATAATAAACTTTATTTATATAGCGTCTATATCATTAACTGTTGTAGGCGCTTAGTGTTTACTTTTACCCTTTACTAAGGTCCCTTCCAGTTTTCTTGTTGAAAGGGTCGTTCGGTCGGTCATAACTCAGTGTCGCGCACAATTTCAGTATCGCCTCTAGTGACCTTGACTTTAAAAGCAGAATTCAACTTGCGGTGTCTCCAAGTGCATAAAGATGTCATCTTAAATACCTTCTGTTAGGTTGACATATTGTAAACTGTATATTTTATCCCAGCTTCAGCTTAGCTGAGTACAGTGGTCGGAGGATCTTAGAACCAGTTTTGACAACTGGAAATTCAGTTTCCTCTGTTCGTATACCCTATACTTATACCCCCTCCAGTCTCCTTGTTGGAAGTGTCATTCGGTCATAGATTTCGCGCACAACCTAGTATCGCCTGTATGAATTCAACAACAAAAGCGAAGGTCTACATGCGGTGACCCAAAGAACAAAATGTAGCGACCATAAGTACCTTCTGGTAGGTTGACATATGGTAAATTGTTTGTTTCTAGTTTAGTGGTCCACCGGCGAGTGTCATTTTGTATGAACACAAAACAAGAAGTGATGGATGTATTGAACAAGTGTCTGTTGGATATCTGCTGGCTCAGAAGGGCCTTGCAAAGTGTGCGGATTACGCGGAACATGTGAGGATTGAAGAGTCAGATAATGATGACCCGGAGAACTGTGAGTCTGACGGAAACGTGCTGGAGTTTCAGGAATCAGAACTTAGTTTTAAATCGGCGGCCTCTGAAGCCAGAACGGAGTCTAAAAGCTCGTCTTCTGCAGACCTTCTAGAGAAAATTTTTGACTCGAAAGTAGGCTTTGCCTCTCCGTCATCTCCTAAAACGCCACTTTTGACACCATCGGCGATGTCAAGTAGAGGCGAACAGCAATCTTCGAAGAAAAAAGAAATGAGTACGGAGCTTAGCAGTTCTGTTAAGAACAAGGAAAATGAGAGCTTACTACAAATAACTACGAATCAGGCACGTGACGAAACACGTGACCAAGAACATTCATCTAGTGAACCTGTGGCTGTCGAGCAGGCAACGGAAGTTAGAGCAGCGGTTGCAGGTTCGAACGTTACGGAAGTAAATCAAGATTCGGTGGAGTCGTCTGTTTAAGTGGAACAAAAAAATACCATTTCAACATAGAGAGTAATGAATTTAAAAACTTGGGTATTTTGTAAGTTGATAAAGCTGAAGTGATGATTACAGATACAGTGTTGTAGTTGTTTTGGTCAGCCAACTTTCTGTTTGTCTTTCGTCCCTGCAGCTGTCGGTATTTTTCAAGATCTTCTTTCAGTTATTTTCTTAATTATATTTTGCTGCGTCTGTTGTGTTGTCGTGTTTTTCTTCTACAAATTCGGTACCGTTTGTCTCTCAGTCTACAATTGATCTGAACTGATATGCGTACTTTCAGTCCTTATTTTTACGCTTTGTTTTTGCGTTATGCTAAACACAAGAACTTTATATTTGTTGAGCTGTAAATCACCTAGCCTGCGTAGCTGGCGGTATTGTGTAGTAGTCGAGTGAGATTTGGCGGCGGAGCCGTTGTAATATAGTCGAGTGAGATTTGACGGCGGAGCCGTTACGAGCGGCGAAGCCGCGAGAAATACCGCCTGCCAGAGAACCATGATTTTTCGAATGCCGCCCACTTTTGTCACGTTAGCTGATCCCAATTAAATCAGCCAATCAAAGAGAAACCTGCAATTTGAAACTTCCGATTATTTTCACGCGAGACAGTTTAGAAATAAGCGTTGACAGGCTAAACACGACTCCTAAGCTCGTGACAATGTGAAACGTGACCTTGTGAGTTTGCTTGAACAGAGGTTTTTTTTATTTTCTCGGCTCTCGCTCAAAGGTTACTAGCACTAGACAGTGCATGTATCATTCTAAACTTTGACTGAGTAAATCTTTTTTTGCAACACTAGGCTTAACATTAAAAGGTCATGAAGCTGGTTTGTTACATGCATACTGCGTAACCATTTCCGGTGGTTTATTCTTCTGTAGGTGTTCCTGATAGGATTTGATCTCAGATGCAGTTGTAAAGAGTTTTAATTTTCTTTGACCTTTGTTTCTTACGGCTAAATTAAGACAATTCCAGCGCTGTGAAGTTTAAAGACGCCATTTCGGCAATTTGGTCATCAATTATGCTCTTTCTAAAGCGGAAATCACAATCACTTTACATGTACGTCTTCTCCAGTTTGCCATCTGCTCCCTAAATTGGGAAATATACGCGAAGGCTCATCTAACATGATTGACATATGTATGGCCCTCGACCAATCCGTTTCCCCGCACACTGGTGTGCGGACCATTCAAAATACCGGGGTTTTCTGGCAGGCGGTATTTCAACCGCCTCGTCCCTACTCCTTTTTTTTGGAACACGGCTCCGCCGCCAAAACTTTAATCTCGCACCCACACAATACCGCCAGCTACGCAGGCTATAAATCACCATTTCTCATGAAAGCTAACATAGCGAAATACAAAACTAATATGATTGTATGAACACAACACTGACATTCTACGAGACCAACGGACAGATAATCGTTCTGGGAGGAAATAACAATAAGCAAATAGGTTGTTTTTCTTCTGATGAAAGAGTGGTTTTCGGTAGTCACGAAGTCACGTCACTAGTTTCAGGTTTGGGGTTTAAGGTTCACCTTTGTACGGCTGGACCAAGCACTAGAGGTTTTTTTGACCCTAAAACATCGTATATCATAATTATAATCAACGAAACAGATCTAAAAAGTAGTATTTCCTCTCAAACGTAAGATTGTGATGTTATGTTGTTCTAGCCGTTCAAACGTGACCTTCAAACTGCAAACCTGACGGCAAAGCACTAGTCACGTGCCAGAAAACGTCGATCGTAATGTCTCTGATGGGCAACAAGTCCAGGTTTTCCCGCGTTCGACGTGGTCCACGCTGTGATAGGCTTGTTGGGTCGTCATGTTTTGTTTGTCACTCGTTGGTTTTGTTACCTTTTGTAACAGTGACATTTTATGAACACTGCACAACGAAGGAAAGTGTAGAAAAAAGAATGAAATCAGGATTAGCAGGTGGAAAAGCGGTTCTTTTTGCTCTTTTCCCGTTCGAGAATTTTACCTCAGTGTATAACATTGTTTTGTTTTTGTACTCTTGTAGATTGTCAAAGTTTTGAATACTTAGAAATTCACCAGAAATCACGTTATTTAAAATTGGAGGACTTATATCCTATTTTCAGACTCATGCCAATAAACAGATTATTTGGATTATTCTTGCTTGCAGTTTAGTTCAGTTTCTTGTTATACAGTCGAACCGTCATGTGCGACCATAAAGAATAGAAACTTTTTCAGTCAAAGTCTTTCCGTTGTTTTTAAGGTCTTGTACAGTCGTGTAAGCGGCCACTTAACGATTTGTCTGATCTCTTATGTTAGCTGTGTGTACTATGCTACTTAGAATTTACTAAGAAATTTAGTAACAGACTGGAACTGCACATATCGTAACTTAGAAATTGCATGCAATAACGCATGCTCCGTAAGAGATGGTATCATATTTCCATCGTTGTAGCGTTTCGTATGGACCGGCGAAAACGATTCGAATACGCTACGTGTGGACACGCATTTTCTTTCTTTTATGGCAAACGGAGAGAAAAAATCTCCGTTTTCAAAAAATATACGGATACATGTGGACGGCCTCGCATTTTGGGTGTGCGCTCGCTCACAGGAGGTCTGACTCGGCTGTATCCATAAGACCTATGTTAAATTGTGACATGTTCCGGTTTCAGTACTGAGGACCCTACGAAACTACGATGGTGACGGCATGTACAGGATCGTCAGAAAAAAGACAAACAAACAAAATAGGTTTAACGAGAGAGACCACATCTTGCACGTGAATCGCGCTCTTCTGTTAGTAATTTCTGTGCCATCCCCTACGCAATCATGGGCCTGATTATACTGAGCCGGACTGGCTCTCTTTCTCGAGGTGACTTTTATCCTGGTATAAAGAAGTTTAAGGTGATGTTTTACGGGACGATTCGCAACGACAATTTTCAGCGCAACACGTTTTCACAATGTTGTAACCATTCGAAACAATGTTGCAACGCTGTGTTGCGCTAGAAATCGTTTTTGCGAATCGCGGTCTCGTATAACATCACCTTTAAACAACGACGAAGGGTCCAGGAGAGTTTCCTGTGAATAAATGAATTACTTATTTAAAGTCTCACCTTGAAAAATGTCTATACCTGTCGCTTAGCACGATTAATTAGCCCAATGGGATCTTTATGAATCTACTGTAAACGATTTCTTCGCTTTTTATCTGACCAGATCGACTTTGTTGTTGGCCATTTTAAAAATCAATAATCGCAAGCCATATCCTCGCTGATCCTCGCCACATCCCCTCTGGACCCTGTGTTCTTTCCCGTCACTGTGGGCAGGCCAATAGGTATTTACAGGTCATTTACGGAGAGGATACGCGTGTACGTAGTGACTGCTTATCCGCGTATTCACATATTTTTAGGCGTGGCAATTGCTTCAAACTTTTCAAAGTGGCACGGGGTATATTTCGGTTAAGCCATGGTGGCGTTCCTAAGTAGTATAGGAGGGATGTTTTACTCCTCTTTTTTGGGGAGGATTCTCATTAAGGTGGGGAGGAATACATTAACGCCGATGACGTCATAGGCTATTGTCCTCATCTCATTAACTTGCGGTGGAATCTCATTAAGTATATCCAGTTTGACGGGTTTATCAATGACGTCATGTGCTATTTTTATTTTGTGGCGGTCATGGTTGGTATAACCGGTTTGACAGGTTTTAGTTATTTTCGGAAGATGATGTCATGTGTATTCCGGGGTACTATGATGTCATAGTTGATTTGATTGGTTGACCGGAATTAGAAAGACGCTCATTGGCTGTCTCGTTTGACAAAGCATTCTGGTTGGTTGCCGTATTTTTTTATTGTTTGAACGGCATAAAAGCCTGCTCACTGCCAACCGCATACTAATTTGGATTCCCTGCATACTAATTAAGTGCCGTCCTCCATATATAATGAAGTGGATAGGTTTACTAATGAGCGTCACTCTACTACAATAGGAACAATAGGCTTGCCTAGACTTGCCCGGGCTCTTTTAACTCTGATTGTAGAATGTATTCTATCTTCCAAATAAAAGCGCGCTCTCCGTTCAGCATATTACTCTTGCAATCGCTTTGCTAAGGAAACAAGTTCGCTTGCCTAACTAAAAATTCGGTTATAAACAAAACTCAGACGCAAATGATGATGTCATATGTATTCCGGGGTACTATGATGTCATAGTTGTTTTAATTGGTTGACCGGAATTAGAAAGATGCTCATTGGCTGTCTCGTTTGACGAAGCCTTCTGGTTGGTTGCCGTATTTTTATTGTTTGAACCGCATAAAAGCCTGCTCACTGCCTTCCCGCATACTAATTTGGATTTCCTGCATACTAATTAAGTGTCGCCCTGCATACTAATTCGGTATAGGTTTACTAATGAGTGTTTCTCTACTACAATAGGAACAATAGGCTTGCCTAGACTTGCCCGGTAAGTAACTTAATTAAAAGGAAAATAAGAGCAATCACCTAGCAACGCGAGAAACAGCTTCCTATATCTTATTTAGCGCTAAAACTCGGATATATATAAACAAGACATACACAAAGGGGAGCTGAAAACGCTTTATTTCAAGTTTGTCTGACTATTACAGAACTGTTTTCTCCTTTCTATCTCGAGGATATAAAAAACTATTGAAGTCTCAACGTTTCACGCGTCATTAGTGAGGTAATTATGCGAGTTCACAAGCCCAAAGTTGAATACAAATTAGCTCTACAGGAAAAACCTCAAGGGACCATATTGACGTATTATTATAAAACAAATAACTTAACAAGGATCAATTGATTAAACACGCGACTAATAATTGCTAGCAATAAAATCAGACACGAGATACCGTTTAAAACAAAAAGAGTCAAATACACAGCGATTTGAAAGAAATCTATTAAAATAGTCAAAGAAAGCAAGCTATCTTTGTTTACCACGTTTCCCTCCTCATTTTTTTTATTCCCTCCTCCTCAATTTCGTTATTTTCCCTTCTCAATGTTATTATTCCCTCCTCCACAATTTTATTATTTTCCCTCCTCCTCCACCTCCTCCTCATTTCTATTGTTTTGATAGGGTCGATGTAGGGTCGATGTGGGGTCGATGTAGGGTCGATGTGGGGTCGATGTAGGGTCGATGTGGGGTCGATGTGGGGTCGATGTAGGGTCGATGTAGGGTCGATGTGGGGTCGATGTAGGGTCGATGTGGGGTCGATGTTTTATTTTGGCCTCTTTGGCCTTTTCGAGAGAAAACAATAGAAAGGAGGAGGAGGATTATGTTAGTTATCAATACAGGCTAAAATGGTGCCCTTTCTGCCCGATCTGCCCCTTGAAAATCAACAATAAATTCTAAATTTTTCGTTCGATTAGCAAATCATTTAACTCAAGTCCACGAGTTATCGGAAATAGAACGAAAAATTTAGAATTTATTGTTGATTTTCAAGGGCAGATCGGGCAGAAAGGGCAGAAAGGGCACCTTTTTAGCCTGTGTTTTTTTCCCTGGGTGCGCGTGGAGATCTCGCGTGTAAGTCGTGCGCGTCGAGTCAGTAAACAAGCCACGATTAAATTCAACCAATGATTTACTTACAAACTAATTTCCTTTCACGACTTACATGCGAGTTTTGAAGACTGACATGGTGCTGTCAAAGCGAGACATTAAGTTAGCAGTCATCCCAAGGGAGTGGCAGATCCTGTCTAATGACTTGCGGGTGGCACTAGGGCCAAGCTTCTTTATGGACTCTTTCACCATCTTGTTTTTAAATTCAAGATCAAGGTCCAGGGGAATGTTGCCCCCCGCGCCAGCCTTGTTCTTTGCAAACCGGTTCCAGATAAGGCGGTGGGCTGCCTGTGGACTTAGAAGTGCATGAACCTGAAACATCAGATACAGGGCCTCAAGAGCGTACTTAGTTGCAGAACCTCCCTGATGCTATTAAACCCGCCAATCAGAAACGCTCACATATGTCCTTGCGACTCTGCTGGATATCAGAACGAGCTTTTGTGCACTAATTCGCAGACGGACTATATCCACACTATATGCGATACGTGGGCCGGCTGCACCGCAGGCTAGCGGGAAGGCAGTGAGCAGGCTTTTATGCGGTTCAAACAATAAAAATACGGCAACCAACCAGAAGGCTTCGTCAAACGAGACAGCCAATGAGCATCTTTCTAATTCCGGTCAACCAATTAAAACAACTATGACATCATAGTACCCCGGAATACATATGACATCATCATTTGCGTCTGAGTTTTGTTTATAACCGAATTTTTAGTTAGGCAAGCGAACTTGTTTCCTTAGCAAAGCGATTGCAAGAGTAATATGCTGAACGGAGAGCGCGCTTTTATTTGGAAGATAGAATACATTCTACAATCAGGGTTAAAAGAGCCCGGGCAAGTCTAGGCAAGCCTATTGTTCCTATTGTAGTAGAGTGACGCTCATTAGTAAACCTATCCACTTCATTATATATGGAGGACGGCACTTAATTAGTATGCAGGGAATCCAAATTAGTATGCGGTTGGCAGTGAGCAGGCTTTTATGCCGTTCAAACAATAAAAAAATACGGCAACCAACCAGAATGCTTTGTCAAACGAGACAGCCAATGAGCGTCTTTCTAATTCCGGTCAACCAATCAAATCAACTATGACATCATAGTACCCCGGAATACACATGACATCATCTTCCGAAAATAACTAAAACCTGTCAAACCGGTTATACCAACCATGACCGCCACAAAATAAAAATAGCACATGACGTCATTGATAAACCCGTCAAACTGGATATACTTAATGAGATTCCACCGCAAGTTAATGAGATGAGGACAATAGCCTATGACGTCATCGGCGTTAATGTATTCCTCCCCACCTTAATGAGAATCCTCCCCAAAAAAGAGGAGTAAAACATCCCTCCTATACTACTTTCCTAATCGGTCAACGCACACTACTTCGAGTACTATGCCATTCGACGCAGACTCGATGAAAATCTTAGACGGCTTCAAAACTAGACGAATAGCACGCATGCATTAAAGCCAATCTTGCATGCCAGTGTCATTTGTCTATTGTATTTTCTGTGTGGTGTGCATTTTTTTTAAATATTTTTGGCCAAAAGGGCAATTACATTACAGTTACATTTTGCCAAATGTTTTTCCACAGTGAAAAATATTGAGTTAACAATATTTCAACCAATTTAAACAAATTCCATAGTCTATATATACTCCATATGATCAACCATAGAAATGATGTGAAAATGTGCAAAACTCAAATGGAACCACTCGCCACAGGCAAGTGGTTGAAAATTGTTTTCCATTTTTTTACAATAATATTGACAGTCTTGAGGTCCTTTCCAGAAAAGTTTCTTGGACAATCAGGCCCGGGATTAAAGAGAAAAACAAATTTTTCCATCATCACATCATTTGCCTGTTTTGTCATTGACTATAGCTCTTCACCAATTAGTCTCCCTCGCAGCCGATTTTTGGGGGGAGCGTTGCGTGACATCCAAAAAACGGCTGCGAGGGAGACTATTCACCAATCAGAGCGTGGAAAAAATGCTCTGTTATTGTAAAAATACTAATTGAAAATTTTTAATACAGTGGAGCAAACAAAGCTTCCTTGGCCGTAAGACACAGGGTACATTTTGATCTGAAGCACTTGCTTCATCAGAAACACATCAATTTACAGGAAACTGCATTTTTATTAGTAGTTGGTGAGGAGATTGAAAGGGAGCCAGGGATTTATTTATTTCCGTTTTCCTGTGTAGGTCAATGTATTGTTTTTTACCCAAAATATGTGGGCCTTAAAATGGGTGTATTAGCCAGCAAAATCCTTAACCGAATTTGACAACCCTGGTTAGTGAAGAGTAATTTTATTAAATAATCATTGTCATTTAGATCGCCTTGAAATGGTGTTGGTGACACACATCAAAGATCCCTGTGAATTCATGATTCAGAGAGTTGCGGACATGGAACAACTTCAGCTCATGATGAACATTATCAACATTTATTGTGACAGTACAGAAAACGTCCATGATCTGCTTTATGATGTGAAATTTGGTATGTTGCTTTTTTGTAATCCTTGTAGGAGGCATGAAAGGTCCTCTTCCTTGTAAATTTCAAAGTAAAAAACATTTAATAACTATAGTCTCAGACAAAATCCTTGAAACGCTTTAGAAAATCTCGTTTCCTTTTCGTTTTCCCCCCTCCCTTTTGTAATGTTGTTGTAGCCACGTAACTTTGCAATCACATCTCAACATTGCAGAGGGAAAGGGAAGTGCCTGGGTATGGTTTGGTATGGTTTGAAAGATCCCTTTACCCTGCACATAATTAGCTGACAAATTTGTCCTTGACCGTTAAGTATTATGTTGTCTAATGGGTTAGACCTTTAAAGAGAGGTGGATCCGCACAGAGGGTTACGGTAGTTCAGGTGCAAATGGTTTAAAATTATTAAAGGGCAACATGATGAATGTCCTGTAAAATTTCTGGCATCCTGGTCAGACATACATCCTTTCTAAAAAGAAAAATTATTCTCACTTTTCTCAGGTGACATGTGCTGTGCACAGTTCACCACAGACAATCAATGGTACAGAGCATGCATAAAAACAGCTTATTCACCAGCGTGTCCCAATGTTGTACTCAACTCCTTTGCTTCGGGGTTACACTTGTAATAACGTTACCGAAACGTCACGCCACTTGCTATCTTTTAAAAAGAGCTCCCCAGAAAAATGAGGGAAACAGTTTTGTTTTCCCGAGAATCAAACATCAGGACTCGAGAGAAAACAAGATTAACTGGTTTCCCAAGGGACCTGGCATTAAGTGTTTTGTTATATTTCTAGAATTTCACTTCAACAGCAACAAAAGAATAACCGGAGCGAACCAAAACAGTCGACTCGGTACTTATAACAACACAAATCTAATTCTTAAAACCACTGAGTGCATGATTTACAAAGTACCTTCCTTATATTATCTGCATCATTTTCCTCCACTAGCTGCTGTTTTTCTTCTGGGAACTTCTTGGATAACTTTAAAAATCGTTGCTTTTTAGCTTGAGGATTCGTGTTTGTGTTGTTGTATTCATTCACGTAAAAGAAAACTGGCCGGCAGGACCTGGCAGTGTTTTTCCCGCCTTTTGTCACGCCACTTTCCACTTTCCACTATTCTTTACATTGCTTAATGTATCACGATCGGGATACATTTGATTTTAGTCAAGGCCACGTGACCAAGAATCGACCAATGGCAGTCCCTGTTTAGTTGAGTGAAAGTCTTGGAATATAACAAAACGCAGTGGTATCTTTTTAGGTCATTGAAAAGAAAGGCAGTAAACTGATTGCTGATTTACGCCGCCCAGAGGACGACGAGCCGACTCAAGATGATGACAGACCGGTGTCTGTCCGTAATGCTCTTGTTTTCTTGGAAGTTGCTAGATTCACTTCACCTGCTTCAAGACCTGAAGGTATTATTTAGAATTTAGCGAAAATCATCCATGCACCGCGGCTTAGTTGAGTTTCTGTGTCATAAAGCAGCAACAAGGGTGTTGCTGCCCGTTGCCTAGTCCTTCAGATCCCAAAGTAATCGCCAGATTTACTGTGAAAATCCGATACCGTTGAAATCGATTAAGTTTTGGACAATTTTGGACATTTTTCTATAAAATGTTGTGTTTAACTTTATGCTCCACATTACGCAACCAATCAAAATACGGGGAGCAGAAATGACGCTCTGCTGCCGGAGAGCACTGGCCTACCAGCAGTGTGGCTTGGGTACCAATCCCGGCATCGATGCCAATTGTGGGTCAGTTAAGTTTGTTCTGGCTCTCTTGGTTGCTCCAAGAGGGTTTTCTCTTCTAGCACTCGGGTTTTCCCCTCTATTTTATAAACCATGCAGCCCTTTTCTGTCTTTAATTTAAATTCCATCAGGAGTGGTAGACGGAGAACTATTTTTTGGCTGTGTTAGTGCTCAATCGTTACTTATTCATTCAATAAATCCGAGTAGTTGTGATGGCTGAGACGTGCATTTTAAAGGTTTCATTTTATCTCAATTGCGTTTTAAATTGAACAAATCCGCTTCCAAAACGTCTTGGATTTCGAGTCGCTCCGTGTTGTATGGAGTGACAACATAGTCTGCCGTTACTTTGTATCGTAACGTAATTTTCCTCGCCACCACCAGCAGCTGTTTTGTGGGAAGAAACGTTGCGTGAAGACACAAAAAACGACTTTGACGGATATTAATGGCAACAGTAACTACATTTACCTTTACATTTACATTTACCTGTATTGGGTCGGTAAAATCGTTAAGATATAATAATAATAATAATAATAATAATAATAATAATAATAATAACGGTTTAATATCAGTACATTCTTCGCCTGATATAAGAGTAAAATAAGGAAATTAAAAAAAAATAAATAGATAAAAAAAAAATACATACATAAATCTGAAATTATCACACTAAAAATAAAAGCAAGCAATAAATAAATAAGTAAAATAAGTAAATGAATAAATACAGATATATTAATATATAGAATAATGATATAAAAGTTAAATAAAGAAAACTATACAAACTACATATAACTATTATTTAAGAAAAGCCAAGAAGCATGGTTTAGCGTGTAGACGCATACAATGCATAAACATCAACACAAGTCTGACCGCTGTTATTGTCCTCTGTACAATTCGCAAGGTCCTGTCCAAACCAAATTTGGAACTCCTGTCCAACAAACGCGGATATTGGAGATGGAAGCTCGTTAAACATGAGTTCGGTCGCGTTTACACCTGTCCCTTTGATCCCGTATGAGTATTTACATATATGTGGCTCGCCCATTTTGTAATCCGCAAGCCAAAGCGCTGTCCTGTTCTGGAACGTTATTACGGTAAGCAGAGTCGTGTTCCCGTAATTTGTATGGTTGCATCCCCAATAGGACGGTAGAACATCTTCTGAACATAAAACTGACCCGTTGATATGAACCAGTTTAAACGTATTGATAAGGCCACTCTCTGTGATGTGGAAGGTTCCATACGAGTCATCACGAGCTTCAAAGCAGACTGGGACAGTGTTGATCTTCTTCCAGTTATCTGAAAGAAATTTCCACAGTCTGTTTCTGTAAACATGAAAACAATTCTTTTGGAAAAAAAGGATTTTACCAGGAACTGCTCGAAAGTAGCGATTGCAACGGCCGCTTAAAATAAGAAGGATTTGTATGGGAAAAACAACTCTTGCCACTCGGTCAGGGCTGAGTGGTTTTCCATGCAAAACTTCTAAATTTTGTAAGTTTTAAACTCTTCAAACTGTCGTAAAATCTCCGGGGCTCAGATTTTCTTTTGTTCATAACAGAAAAGCAACAAGAAGGAGAACAGTCTTACCCAGTTCGCATTTTTCTCCACTCCATGGCACTTTACATGCGCAAGCAAACGTCTCTTTTTCTTCGTTGAAGACGCAAGAACCGCCATTAAGGCATCCTGTCATTAGGCAGCCCTGAAGAAAATGTAACTCTGACGTGTTACCATAAATCCCTGATATGTTTTTTTTCCCTTCTTGATACCCCTAGCCTTTTCCTTTTTTTTGGCCTGTGTACGCTTAAACATTTGTCGGGACGAGCGAAAAAAAAAGCAAGAAAATTAAGCTGGCGAAGACTGGCGGAAGGTAGGGCGGCGGGAAGGCCTGTCCACTCTTTTCCTTTGGCTTAAAATAACGGGCTTTTTCAGTGTTATGGGCTCCTGGCTTTTTATCGTTTTTGTCTTCGCGCCATAGTAAAAAAATGTTGTTGGTAGTTTTCGAACACTTAAAACCTTTTTTAATTAGTAAACCTTCCAAAACCTTTTATAAATTAACATGTTTAACTTTGAACAGAGAACGTCTTAATTAGCTTTGAAGTGCTTTGCCTGACTTTAGCAAATTTCTATAGTTTTGCCGCGGTGAAAGAGAGCTCTTGTTTTTGTAAACCAGCGGCAGCGCCTGGATTACACTTTTAAAGTATAAACAGTGGCCGTTTATAAACGTCGTTGATGAGACGGCTTGCGTGATAAGCGCGCTTGATTTAGGAGTCTCAAATTGCCTGCAGGTGGTATGCAGTTAGCATTACAGCTCCAGAATGCAATACGCTTCGATAGCAATAAGGGACTGTGCAATAATCATCAGGAGCAGGGGGGCCTAAAAGCAGAGGGGGGGGGGGGGGCCTTAAGTTAAAATAATGGAAAGGAGGGGGGGGCTCTACGTTAGATTTCTCAAGTAAGTTGGGGGGGGGGGTCTTAATTAAATTTCACAAATTCGATAATGAAGAAATAAACATTTTCCAAATAGTTAGATGCCACTCCTTTATTATCCATAATGTCTAAATATTGCATCAACATAAACACATGCTTTAACTTATTTAGAATGTCAACATATGATAGATTGAAACAATCGTTCATGCACAGAAGTCACAAACCACGTTGTGAGCTTTGCCAATAAAACATTTGGCATTTAAGAGGTCCCGCAGACATGCCAGGTCTGTTCTTGATTTAAACAGCGAGAGGGTTTCTAGGTCTACAGTTTCTAGCTGAGGAATGCCACATGCTTCTGTTTCATAGTTGTCATCAATGGGTTCACCTCCCGAAGACCGAAAAATTATACAGGTTCGGGTCCTACGGCTTTCTGAGGCAGCAATCCTCTTCTTCTCCCTTTTTTTCTTCTGATCCTTCTTTTTTCTTGATTTGGATGCTTTAGATTTGGCACCAATAGGAAATGTCGCTTTATATTTAGCCATCATCCTATCCAGGTCTTCTACAAGATGCAGAACGTTTAAACCGACTTGAGACTTCCGAAGACCAAGAAGATAATGAACAATCAGACGATTCGGAAATTGACGATTATGAAGAACAAAGTTTCGAGGTGCTCTTCATCCCTGACGACGCAGTGGAATGCGTTGCAGTACGGTGAATAAAGGTACGGGTTAGAGAGGAGGGGCACATCATAATTTTGTGAGAACGTGAGGTGGGGTCAGAGCTAATCTTGACGCTGCTGGAGGGGGGACCTATCTAATTTTTCCTTTGGTGAAGCTCATTTTAGGACCCCCCCCCCCCCCCCCCCCCTCCTGATAATTATTGCACAGTCCCTAAGACGAAATAGGCCAGTTTAAAGTCGTTTTTTGCAGTCTTCCTTTCATTCTTTTTCCGCGGTCGCTTTCCTTTCCGCCCATCCTCACAAGCTGAGAAGTATCTTACGCCTACAACTTAGACTTTAATTACGCAGGTGTCTTTTTTTAATGTAGATAAGCTGTCAGCTGTCTCCCTTTTTACTCTAAGTTTCAATTGCATTGCACTCGTCATAAATTTATTTCTTGTGCATCTTAGCCACATTTCTTACAATTTAAACAGGTGCAACACGTATTCCTATTGGAGTCAAGGCAACGTGGATATGATGATATTTCTTATCGGAGCAATTTTAAGAATAAATTAGAGAAAAAAAACTATCATTCAGTTGACTTTTGTAGGAAGTCTGGTCTTTGAGATGAGCTCATTCACAGACCCATCGCTAAACAAAACTAACAACTCTAGGTCTTACATTCTCCTTAAATATACTCAAGAGAGCTGTATTAATGTTTTACTTATTATTTAAGCAGATGATGCTAGTTGTCTTACCTTAAGAAACATTGAAAACGTTGCGCCAGGTTGATCAATAAGCTTGGTGTCATCATTTATTGAGAAGAACTCGTGCATTTGCAGTTCACAATTGCCCTCAGTACCGCTCTTCCCAAAGGACTCGATGAAGTTAGTAGAGGTGCACCATGAGTGCCTTAAACATGCTTGACTGCATAACATGAAACTAGTTGATTCGACTTTCTTGACTGTATGTCCTTCCAACCGCTTATTTTCCCTGGTTATTAAATAAGATGATCGAGAGTTTTCTTCGGCTGCAAAAATTGTAGCAGCGATGGACCAGAAAACTAGAAAATTAATCATATTATACCGGCCGCAGTTTTAGCTTCTAGCGACCCAACATGTTTTTCCCTGGGCTTTTACGTGTCTACAAGAAGTTCTCATTTAAGGCTTCCGCTTTCTTGGGTAGCATTTAGCATTAAGTACTAACTTAATCTTGATTGGCATGTGACAACCTCTGTCACAGCCATGGTGTAAAGACACCTTAATCAGGGGAATCCAATGACTATTTCTGTGAAATATCTGTTCGGAGAAGCAAATATTGCCTAGAATTAGGACGGCTAAAAATTTCTAGATGACTTTTCCATTCATGTACAATTATCGAAGCATATGGTATAAATTCCCTACGATTTTCTGAAGCTTAATTTTCGCATTTTACCTCCCAAGTTAAACTATTTTTTGTAGAAAAAAAGGGAACGTAAAATTTTCGCATTCAAAAATGTGGTGGCGCTAAGAAACAGAAAATGTCTCACTTTCGTTATACGTCAAATTTGTATGTGTAATCAAACGGTGACGAGTGAAATTAGGGAATAATTTCACTTGCGTTTTGTCCAAATCCTAATAATTTCCTGAGCCTTTGGCGAGGGAAATTATTAGGATTTGGACAAAACGCAAGTGAAATTATTCCCTAATTTCACGAGTATACCATCTGATTACCTATTAATATTATGGGTGAGGAATTACGTTAGCAATCTTGGATTTTTGACATGTTTATCCTGGATCGTATCGATCGAGAACTCCACTCTCTCAAATGTTTAGACCTTAAATTTGGCTTATAAAGTTCAGAATTTTTCAGACTTTTTTGGAAAAATACCTGTTAGAATCCTTCTTGGTGTTCTCTTGCGTGTTCAGGTTTTCTAAAACGTCTTTTTGTGCCCTGGCATCTTCATTCAAGGCATTTTAAAACTTCGTCGCCTTCTTGACACTGAGACGTACGGAAGGGTTGCCATGGCAATTTGGCAATTTCACATGTGAAATTACAAATTAACGCTGAAATTTCGCGCCCAACTTAAGGAGTAATTCTACACCTATGATATTACACCTACAATTTTCGGAAAAATAAGTCTCCGACCCTGGTAATTTCGAAAAGATTCAAGTTTGCCTAGGATGACCGAACAGATACAAATTCTATAGCTCCGCTTAGAGTGCATACTCTGGATAGCCTTAAAAGTGCTTTCAATGTATTTAGGAGGAAACCATCGTTGGGTGCCCCTGTTAAATTTATCGTAACTTGCTTTGACGGGTGCAAACTCGCCATCCGCCCTCCTACTGGGGGCTCTTCAAGTCGACGTTTCCATTTTTAAGAATGACAGGATAGGGGAACAATCTGTTATAATGTTTGATCTCTTTCTGTCAGCCCCCAACCTTTTATGATTTGACAAAGAAACCAGGCGGCGCTGTTGCAACAAATTTTCGGTCGCATTACCTCTGTTTATTTAAAGGCAGTGCAACGTTCGACATGATATTCAGTATGTCGTCAGGTCTTTATAACGTTCTGAGTTGTGACCTTAAGACGGAATCCACTTGGGAATTGAGTAATTTTAATTTTCAGTGGACAAAAACCTTGTACCATGATTTGTAGTGATATCTGGCATAAATACCACGGGTGATATTTCAAAATTGTGATACGTAATTTCACGCGCCGTTAGGCGAGTGAAATTTGAGACAATTTTGAAATATCACGAGCGTCAAATTTCGCAAGAATTGTGAAAACACATGTAAAATCCTGAAAATTTCAAGTGCAAGCTGTCATTTTGTTAAGTTTGACATTAATTTTCTCGGGCCCCCATAAGAAATTTTCTTTGGTGTTATTACACCTAACAAATTACATTTATAGCCCTTGAAAAATGTAAAAAAGAATGCTATATGCTTTAAATTATTCTAGTACAAGGTTTTTGTCCTCTGAAAATTAAAATTACTCAATTTCCTGATGGATTCCGTCTTAAAATGTTTGTTGAAGAGATAACCAAACGAATTATAATAAAATGGCTTCACTGGATTATACGTCGGATGTCAGCTGGCGTCGTTTTTGCCATTTGCTAGTATTGTGGAGTAATTGCAGGGGCGGCGTCTATTTGACAGGGGGCGTTTATTAGAGTGGGGCATCTAATAGAAACTTAACATTGTGGAGGAGGCTTTTATTAGACTAGTCAGTTCGATCATTTACGGCGCCGCACGAGGCCCAGCAGAGTTAATCGTAAAGCCAGCAAGTACGTTTGTTTTCCGGTAAACTACTCAGAAGTTTTAACCATTTAAGTATTCAAACTGAGTGCTCTGCCTTGCAAAGGCAAGTTCAAACCCCATTTTTAATACGTACAATCTCCTGATAATAGCGACCTTTTATACAACCATTTCGAGAAAAGTTGTCGGAAAAAAATGTGCACGCGACAATCCCGAATGGCAATATGGGAGATGATCAATACACTGTTCCTGACGACAGTAGCTGTCGAACCTACTTTTGTTGCTTTTTTTAGCACTAGCAAACGTATGTCCATGGCTTCTCGTGCTATTCTTTCAAATTTCTTTGAAGAACAGTAAACTCAAAACCACCCACAATACCTTTCGGGATTGTCGCGTGCCCTTTTTCTGACAACCTTTCTCGAAATAGCTGTATGCTCTTTCCCAAAACGTCATCAGGGTAGACTCGACTTCCGCTTTTTCTCGGGTCCGGTTATTTCCTTGTGTGAGAAACTCGGGCTCATTTCCGTAAAGCGGCTGGTAATGGAGCCTACTTCAGAGTTTCTTCAGGGTTTTTAAGGCGGCTCTTGAAATGCTACACAGGTCCCATTGTTGTATTTTAGGCAGAGCTATTCTGGCCCTTATCAGCTGTCTTCCTCGTTCAATTTTTTCGTTTAGGTAGTATCTTGACTACCAGCATTTTTTAAAATTCATTTGGATTTGGTTTGTTACAGGACTTTTCTTTCCCAAGAAGACTTACAAAGAGCCAGTGCTCATTGGAGAAGGAGCATTTGTTGATGTTCTTGTTACAGATGTGGTTTCACCTGATGAATTTTATGTACAAAAGGTCAGTACTTCTCTTACCTTTTATGTGGTTGAAATCCCACCAATTTGGACTACGTCACATGTCCCTGTATTTGAATGGGTGGTTTGTTATTTGCTACTTCATATTTGACAGACTTGTGTAGTTTGGTCAAGTTAAGTTCGTGCTGGAGGACTATTGGTGGTGCTGGAGACCACGGCTATCATAAAGATGTTGCGGCTCATTACAATTCATTTCTGAAGATACCTGTAACATCTTAATACATGCATACATACCCTAAGTTACCGCTTATAAGCCCCCCCCCCCCCCCCCCCCAAGTACAAGCCCTCCCAGTTATAGGCCCATCTACCTGTAAACAAAAAAATGTACCCCATAATAAGCCCCTCCGGATATGAGCCCTTGCGGGAACAAGTGGCCGTGCAAGTCCAGAAAAGTGGAAAGATCAAGACCTAGGATGGTTCTCATACCCAAAGGGCGAATATACTGAATTCTCCAATAGTATTCTGTCAAAATTGGACCACTTGTCTCTACAAGGAACGCTTTCGCCGCTGTTTTGTGACTGAAAGAAAGCGCCAGTGGGAAGTTTGCGAGACTTTGAAAGCAATAATCACAAGTTGGCTTTTGCGACTTCCGATAATCCTGCAGCTCCCGGAAGATTCATGGACGAAAATTTTAGCGAGAAGGATGAGACTAATAGCGCTCTACTTCCAACTCGAAGACCATATCCTGACTATAGCAAGCTACCAAATTTTCATTCTCTCTCTTGGACTGAAACCCCCACCTTTGACCGTGAACCAGACGACTTCCAGCCTCGAGCACAGATTAAGCGATTGTTTGAAGGAAGTATATTAGTCAGTGGGGACAGTGAGGCCATTAGAGAGTTTTCAGATAAGTACATTGTCCCCGAAAAGCTTGTGGAAGAGTACGTTGAGCAAATGCGCAAAGAGAAGATGAAAGAGGAGAATAGAAGGGAGCGAATGGAACGGCTGAACCGGGAGTACAATGGCATTGACTGGGTTGGACTGTGCAACTCCGACAAGCTGTCGTCCTTGAGGGTGAACAAGCTATCATTACCTTTCCCATCACAAGATCACCTGCAAAGGAAAGAAAGCGGAAAATGTTGCAATAATCAGAGCGCAAATTGGCAGCTTGCTGTACAATTCCAGTCTATGGAGCATCAACAACCTCGGAAGCCCCCGTTAAGAAATATGCAACAACGGGTGACCTCATCACTTTCAGAGATCGAAACTGACTCGCAAAATGATGCAGTAGATCGAGTTGTCGTTTCAAGCTCGATTAGCTTAAATGACGGATCCTCACCGCACTCTGATTTTATACCAGAACCCTGTCAGGAAACATTACATCCGTCAAAATATGGACGAAAGCGGCCACGGGCTGAAAGAGACGATTGTGTTAGTTGGGAGAAGATAACTTCTTAATGTAACTTTTCAAAATTTGTAAATCATTTGGATTGATCTTGGCTAGTAGCTTTGCTCTTACATGCAAGTTTTAGTTTCCCAAAGACCTTGTATGTTTGTTAACATAAATAAAAGAGTCGACTTTAACAGAAGCATGGAGTGCTTTATTCCTTCCGATAAAAGTGTGACCCTCCCCCAAAGGCAAACAAAACAGGTTTGGCCCTTCCAGATTTGTAAATATTTTACTGATGACCCTCCCCTCCGAAGTCCCGGCCCACTCGCACCCCCACCCAATAAAAAACGTAACTTCCCTAAAAGAGAAAAGATCAGTACTTCCAAAAAGTGTTTGTGTGAATCGTGATCTTGAGATGAAATTAAAGCCTTGACTCCCAGAAGAGGCCAAAGTTAAAAATAGACAAAAATTTTAATTTCCATTTTGTAAAATGTTGAATAACAAATAAACCTATGTAAAAGTACTGCTGAAGAGATTTTATTTGAATGGTCACACGATAGGAACTCGCCCACAGACACAGAAGTTAGAACCATCTTACAAGAGTTGATCATTCGCTCTAAAAGTAAACGGTTTATGTGAAGAAATTACCGCTATAGTGAAGTAAATACTAGAGAAAGCCTTGGGTGAAATTAACACTCAGTATCTTGTTGCTACATGTGTAATGTCCTACACAACTGAGCTACTATAGTCTGCTAGCAAGTTCTCTGTAGGGTTCTGGGGATGGGGGAGATAAAGGGGCGAGGTTTTTTTCCTGTTTCCCGCCCCCTGACTTTCCCAGAGAGCTCGCTCGCACGCTAGAGTCGCCAAAGCATTGTGTACTGAGAGTAATCCAAAAACAAGGACAAAACATTATGCTTATAATTATTCTTTATGTAAAATGTTTGTTTTTCTACAAACAGCTGCGAAGTGAGGAGACAGTGGAATTACAGCACATTATGGAAGAGATCAGCAAGATGTTCAGTGGGCGCCGGCGAGGAACAGAGTGGAGTGTTCCATGGCCTTATAAAGGTTACTGTTACTGTTTTTGCAATTTTTCTGTATATATTGCTTTGTTGTCTGATTTTGTTCATTTCTTTTCGGCTTGCATTTGTTAAAACGCTGTGATAAAACTCACTAAAATGCGAGCAGCAAAAAGGTAAAAAGGGAAGCACTCAGGAATGAATTTATTTGTTAAAATTGAAGAGTAAAAACGTACGAAGCGAGTACGAAACTCGTCGCTCAGTTGGCATGTTATGTGTAAAGAAGTGCAACACTAAACCAAAATGAATTTTGTAGGTCTGGTTTGTGCTGCGAGATTTACTGAAGACAAAGTCTGGTATCGTGCTTTAGTTACAGGTAAGGATTCTGTCAAACAAACACAACCTAAATATTGCAAACGCCCGTTATCGCGGATACTCCCGGGACATTGAGTATATAGGCTATCGTCACACTATATCGACACGAAAAGCTATCTGGTACAATAGTGTAAGCAGCAACGAACAAGTCCACTATATCCTAGTCCTTACTCATAAATATATTCTTCCGTCTCACCTAGTCTCAGTGGGCTGCAGTCCTCGCTCCTACGTATCCACTTCTGGTACCGTCCGAATACCTGATCACACTGCACCAAAGTGTGGCACAGAATCTATCCCATATGTGACGCTCCACTATCGAGATCGGTGCGGCGCAGTTTCTCTCCGTTAAGGCTGATTTAGTACGGTACGATTTTTGCTTACGACTATCGTGCGCGACTAGCATACTTCATGACTTTCGACCATCCACACGAGCACTATTTTCACTTACGACATCCACATGTGTCGTACGTATGTCGTTTGTTAATTTACACGACACGATCTGTCGTGAAGTCATGACGTATGCTAGTTGCGCACGATAGTCGTAAGCAAAAATCGTGCCGTCGGCCCTTACAGAAATCGGCCTTTACAGAAATCGCGCCGAAATCACCGTTCTTGATTGTGAACGGAAGCCCTATCCTGGTATGGTTTTCATGCCGGTACAGGAGCTATCTGGTATACTGTGAACATAGCCTTGATGTCCTTACAGGGGCTATCTGATATACTGTGAACATAGCCTTGGTGTCCTTACAGGGGCTATCTGATATACTGTGAACATAGCCTTGTTGTCCTTACAGGGGCTATCTGATATACTGTGAACATAGCCTTGGTGTCCTTACAGGGGCTATCTGGTATACTGTGAACATAGCCTTGGTGTCCTTACAGGGGCTATCTGATATACTGTGAACATAGCCTTGGTGTCCTTACAGGGGCTATCTGATATACTGTGAACATAGCCTTGGTGTCCTTACAGGGGCTATCTGGTATACTGTGAACATAGCCTTGGTGTCCTTACAGGAGCTATCTGATATACTGTGAACATAGCCTTGGTGTCCTTACAGGGGCTATCTGATATACTGTGAACATAGCCTTGGTGTCCTTACAGGGGCTATCTGATATACTGTGAACATAGCCTTGGTGTCCTTACTGGGGCTATCTGGTATACTGTGAACATAGCCTTGGTGTCCTTACAGGGGCTATCTGGTATACTGTGAACATAGCCTTGGTGTCCTTACAGGGGCTATCTGATATACTGTGAACATAGCCTTGGTGTTGTTACAGGAGCTATCCGGTATACAGTGAACATAGCCTTGGTGTCCTTACTGGGGCTATCTTGTATACTGTGAACATAGCCTTGGTGTCCTTACAGGAGCTATCTGATATACTGTGAACATAGCCTTGGTGTCTTTACAGGAGCTATCCGGTATACAGTGAACATAGCCTTGGTGTCCTTACTGGGGCTATCTGGTATACTGTGAACATAGCCTTGGTGTCCTTACTGGGGCTATCTGATATACTGTGAACATAGCCTTGGTGTCCTTACAGGGGCTATCTGGTGTACTGTGAACATAGCCTTGGTGTCCTTACAGGAGCTATCTGATATACTGTGAACATAGCCTTGGTGTCCTTACAGGGGCTATCTGGTATACTGTGAACATAGCCTTGGTGTCCTTACAGGGGCTATCTGGTATACTGTGAACATAGCCTTGGTGTCCTTACAGGGGCTATCTGGTATACTGTGAACATAGCCTTGGTGTCCTTACAGGGGCTATCTGATATACTGTGAACATAGCCTTGGTGTTGTTACAGGAGCTATCCGGTATACAGTGAACATAGCCTTGGTGTCCTTACTGGGGCTATCTGGTATACTGTGAACATAGCCTTAGTGTCCTTACAGGAGCTATCTGATATACAGTGAACATAGCCTTGGTGTCCTTACTGGGGCTATCTGGTATACTGTGAACATAGCCTTGGTGTCCTTACAGGAGCTATCTGATATACTGTGAACTTTGCCTTGGTGTCTTTACAGGAGCTATCCGGTATACAGTGAACATAGCCTTGGTGTCCTTACTGGGGCTATCTGGTATACTGTGAACATAGCCTTGGTGTCCTTACTGGGGCTATCTGATATACTGTGAACATAGCCTTGGTGTCCTTACAGGAGCTATCTGATATACTGTGAACATAGCCTTGGTGTCCTTACAGGGGCTATCTGGTGTACTGTGAACATAGCCTTGGTGTCCTTACAGGAGCTATCTGATATACTGTGAACATAGCCTTGGTGTCCTTACAGGGGCTATCTGGTATACTGTGAACATAGCCTTGGTGTCCTTACAGGGGCTATCTGGTATACTCTGAACATAGCCTTGGTGTCCTTACAGGGGCTATCTGATATACTGTGAACATAGCCTTGGTGTCCTTACAGGGGCTATCTGATATACTGTGAACATAGCCTTGGTGTCCTTACAGGGGCTATCTGATATACTGTGAACATAGCCTTGGTGTCCTTATAGGGGCTATCTTGTATACTGTGAACATAGCCTTGGTGTCCTTACAGGAGCTATCTGATATACTGTGAAAATAGCCTTGGTGTCCTTACAGGGGCTATCTGGTATACTGTGAACATAGCCTTGGTGTCCTTACTAGCGAGAGTTCGTTATAGCTGGAGTTTATCTTGAGAAACGTCTGTGATTCATTTTTGCCGAGGATTTAGCTGCTGTCCATATCATTAGGATATCTGTGACAGTGTGGTGTCTGTAAGGCGGTATATGACTGTTTAAGGATGATTTTAGCAAAATTGCCGAAAACAAAAAGATTACTGTACCTGAGAGCTAAAACATGTCCATTATTAAACGCTAAAGAAAATATTCCCCATTAATAACAGTTTACCAAAGCAGGCAAAATTCTGTCAACTATTGGAATGCTATTGTTTGTCCAAAAGGTGTTTGTTTTAAGGTAAGTGCCACTTTGTTGTTGTTTTACAGCCGTCAACAGTGACGAGACAGTAAATGTCACATATGTGGACTTTGGAAACTCTGAAAAGTTGCCGTTTTCTGAAATCAGGAAACTACCCGACATGTTTCTCAGGCTACCAAAGCAGGTAATTAAACTACGATGTCTTATTTCAGTGATGTCATATGTCAGGTACGCCTTAATTTGTACTCATTTCTCATTGGATGTTGGGGTGAAACAAATTGCAACAGTTTATAATATAAAGTCATTATACAAATAGCCTCCCATGCAGCCGTTTTTGTCTCGTCACGCAACGCTACTCCGCCAGAAGGGGGAGGAGCATTGCGTGGGAGACTACCTTACGAACCCCACGTTATGTTGTTTCTCATGTTTTGTGCGAGGACTATTTTTAATTTTATTTGTATTTTTCCAAGGCATTGCCTGTTTGTCTTGTGGATATTAAACCAAGTGGAGCTGAATCTGAATGGCAAAAACAGGCAAGAAGCAAAACATTCAATCTCGATGTAGATATTTATTTTCGTGTGAGTGACTGGCGATTTGAATGGCGCAGTGATGAAAGCACTCGCCCTCCAGCAATATGGCCCAAGGTCGAGTTCCGGCTTCGACCAATCAGAAATGCTATCTGACTTAAGTCTGTGGTTGATTCTCTTCTCTGCTCCGAGGGTATTTTTTTTCCGGTTTTTTCAGTTTTCTCTTCTCCTCAAAAACCAGCATTTGATCTGGAAAGTTAGCCTGCGAAAACATCCGTTTCTCCTCGCTCTTCGTCGATGGGGACGTTTCGCGCGAAGGAACCTCTGCGACTCAGCGACAGAAATTCCATACTGATGACGTAAAATCTGTCCGGAATCCGGTCAGAAGCGCTGATTGGTCGTCGGAGTAACATTGTTTTAGCTATTGTTTACGAATGACAGACAAAAGACAAAAGGCCACAAAGGTCAAATGTAAACGCGAAGAATCCCTAACAAAATAGTCAGTATTTGTTGAATATAGTCTTCTCTAGAAGAAGCATTTGAGTTTTGCTGGAGCTCGTTGGCAGATGAACACAACACTTTACCAAAATCGATCAGAAGACACCTAAAATTGGACAAATTTGTATTTGGAACCCCATGACTACTGGAGTTATTATGTAAACGTTGGTTTGCGTCATCAGTATGGAATTTCTGCCGCTGAGTCGCAGACGTTCCTCCTTGCGAAACGTCCCTGGCGGCGAAGACCGAGGAGAAACGGATGTTTTCGCAGGCTACTGGAAAGTCGGCTTTCCAGTTATTTTGGAGCACAGGTTTTAGAGTTTTGGAACTGTCAAGTTTCATCTTCTGTAAGTAACGTTAGTTTTTTTGTAGATATTAACTGTTTTCACTTTGTGGGCATTTCTTGTGCTTGCTTACGTTCCTTGCATTTTCTTTTTCTAACAGGATCAAGATAATTTAACCACCTTAATTTTGAACAGATCTCTGGTTGTCGACGTTAAAGGTAACACGACAGCTTTATATGTAGTCCGGCGGTTAAGTTTCAATAAACCCACGTCGTGCTTAGACTCACCGTGAACAAAACAAAACAACATAAAACAGAAGGAACTAAAAATGTACAGTGGCCACACCCGACTGTGTTTCCCGCGCTATTTGCTACATGCAGTGCGTCTTTTGAACGGGAAATTTTATATTCAATCTGCTGATTGGCTGGTTAATTGTGGGACTCGGAAACCTGAGATAAACATCTCGTTATCTATCACGGTGGCTTCTTTATCAAGCTATATGCTGGGTAGCCTGTGTACAGACGTCTCCTATTTCTTTTTTGCACGTCTCTTTTCCGCATGCAAAGAAGGAAATAGGAGACGTCTGAGCGCAGGCTACCCAGCATAAAGCTTGATAAATGTTTTAAGTATAAACTAAAACAATGGATAGTTGATAAGCTCCCCTTTTACGATGTTTGTATTGTTTTAATATTGTTAGGCGTTGTAGATGACAAGATGTCTGTCTTGCTTTATGACACCTCGGGAGCTCAAGATGTTTGCATCAACGAGTTTCTTGTCCTGAATGGTTTCTGTCAATCAGCTGGATTAGGGTAGGCGTGTTTAAAGAATTGCCCTCTTGTTAGGCTATATTTTCTAGATCTTATGTGAGGACAATGTGGAGTGGTTAGGATCACAGGTTCACTTACCCGGCCCAAACTTTTTCCAAGACTTCGGGTTACCTTTTTCGGCAGGTTGTGACCAAATTTGACTTCGGAAACTGTCGGAAGCTTTCAAGGGCTGTAAAATCATGTTCAGTAGTCTCCAGTGTACTATATCGGGTCATCTTGGGCGCCAGCCTGTCCTCACGTATCCTGATAGTTTCGTAAAACGAAGATTTTTTATCCGTTTTTCAAAAAAAAAAAAAGAAGAAGAAGAAAGAAAGCAAAATACGCGTCCACACGTAACGTATTTGAATCGTTTTAGTCCGTCCACGTTAAAACTCTAAGACGCTGGAAATACGATGGCATCCCTTGCAGGGCATGCGTAATGCTAGTTGGATATGATGTATGCAAGAGAGGATTATTCTCTCTTGATGTATGACGTCATCTTAGTCGAAAACTTCCGTACGCGTAAACGAGAAGCCTGTGTTTTCAGAAATCTCAACTTTGGGGACTAATTTTTAAAAACCTGCGTTTTTAGTGTCCGAAAACGCCGTTTACGTAGACAGTAGGCTAAAACAGCGAAAAAAATCTACGTTTTCAGTAATAGTATCCGGATACTTATGGACGGGAACTCAGGTTATATCCCTCGTGGCGAGATCAGTAGAAGAATGAATTGGTTCGTTTATAGAGTACCATTTGTGATTAATGCTGCCTAATAGACTGTACCCATATTTCTGTGTACAAAGGCACTTACTCGAGGCTTGCAGTTGACAAAATATAACTGCAGTCAACCCAAGCTTTGACCTCGTTTCATTGTGTGCACTCACTGGAGCCCACAGAATGAAACCACACGACTTTTTCGTCAATCAGAACGTTTCTGTTATGGCATAAGTTTTAATGAGCAAACCAAGCTTTCGGAGTTTTGTTGTTTGGTATTTTCATGTCGAGACTTTTTCTGATTACGTGGAGAGGTAATGTTTACGTTTCAGTCATATAAAAGAAATGAAAGATAAAACCGAGAGGATAGCAAAAGAAAAAGGTGAATTGAAAGGGAAAAACAGCATGCCTTGCAGGACACTAGCATGCTCATTCAAGCGTTCTTGCAGCATTGTTAAAAGCCGTGAAGTGCTTGCGGCAGAAAAAGAAAGTACAGAGGAGAAGACTTCAGAAACGAATAGCCAGGAAGGAAGTGTAACTGCTGGCAGTGAAAATCAAGGCGACCAAGCAAGTCAGTGTAGTTCATACAAAGAGGAGGAGAAAGCAGTGCCTGAAGAGAAAACGGTTTTAAAAGACGCCAGCCCTGTTGTTTTTAAAGAGTTCAAGTACAAGCCTGCTCCTGTACCAGAGAAGAACAGATTTCAAGCAGGGATCACTTTTGTGGACTCTCAAGGTTACATTTATGCCCAGGAGGTGAAAGAAGGCGAGTTAGTTCCCTTTGCAGTGTGACAGTTACACAGGAATTAATTTGATACCAGGAAGACAAAGGCAGATAGGATGGCACAAAAAAGTAGGACTGACAAGCGAAACAATTCCCTGATTGATTTTGCAAAAAACCAACGTTTAATGATTAAATTCGAGGTTTGTAGAAAACTCGAAGACATGACGATAAACGTTACCTTTTCTAGTCATTTATATTCACTCTAGTTTCTAAACCTCTTTCCTGACTTTGTCTATTTTCAATGATCTATCATAAATGATGGTCACCCAACTAGATTAGCTTTGTAGTTATTTTGGGTGTCTCGTTACTGTGTAATTTTTGATTCTATAGCAGGTATCTCTGTAGTTGCTCGACGTATAGTACGTGGTTGTTGTTGTTGTTGTTGTTGCTGTTTGTGGACATCAAAGCTTCTTTAAATTCTAGACTACGAGTAGTTCCCCTATTTTTCCTCAGAGATAGTAGAGCGAACGAAACGCGACCGCGCGTGAAAATCACCCCACGCTAGAAAAGGCGACACGCGGCGGGGAGAGAGAAAAATGAGAGACTCTCTCCCCGCCGCGTGTCGCCTTTTCTCGCGTGGGGTGATTTTCACCCGCGCTCGCGTTTCGCTCGCTCTACTATCCCTGAGGAAAAATAGGGGACTACTCGTAGTCTATTAAATTCAGAACCTGGACATTTTAGTATTGAATAGCATAAGAGGTCATAAGACAAATTCAAACAGTTGCAAAATATTTGAAAAGAACTCGATTAGGAAAGGAGGGTTTCGGTAAGTGTATGTGTTGGTGATTGAGAACTACGTATGCAAGAAAACACCATTTTGTTTGTTGTTTTCGATTACTACAGGAGACCGAACCTTGATAAACATCATGAGCTCCCTTCTGGAGAGGTACGGAAAAGGTGATGACACGAGCACCGCCCCCTCTAATGTAACGTCGTTGCCCCCCGGGTTCCCATGCGTGGCGCAGTTTACTGAGGACGGCATGTGGTACCGTGGGAGGGTTGTCAAGTATGTTGATGAAGATAAAGTGGAGGTAAATTGATGACGTTAGCATGACGTCAAAATATAAAGCCCTATTGTTATTACTGTTAGGAGTTTATTACATTTACGGCAAAATGTTGTTACATTAAGGGCTTTATTCAATTAGGTTCGTTTATTACATTTAGGTCGTCTACAACTCTCTTTTTTAAGGGAGTTTCATTTTTGCGGATTGGCGATTTTTTACATTTTGCGGGGGGAGTACAAAAAAGACAAGAGAAGGGCGGATGGGTGCATCTGGAAAGATTAAAGCGGATTGCGTTTGGGTAAACTATAAAAGTGTGAATAATTGTCTTCGCCGATCATTTTCGTTTTTATTTTATAAACTGATTTAGTCGACAAAAGACTTGCACTTATTTTCACTGTCCTTTCGAGTCCTTGTTTTTATTTGTACGCATGATATTGAGAAATACCGCTAATTCAAGGGACTTTACATTTCTGTCAGGTTAACTACGTTGACTTTGGAAATTCTGAAGTTGTGCCGGTGTCGGCGATAAGACAAGAAATGCCTTTTATGGAAATACCACAGCAGTGTCTTCAGCTTGTTCTGCGTGGCATTGAACCCGTAAGCCTACTAATTTCTTACTTCGCAAACTCCCCCACTAGTTTTTTGTGCGATCTTCTAGTTTAATATTCTCTTAGTGATATGTTTTTGTTTAAATGTACCGTTTGAATAACGAGCCTTATTTTAAAGTCTCCTTTAAAGGCAGTTTGTCGCATGGGTCTAATTTAATAGGCTTTCGTTACCACAAGTCTCCTGTTCTTTATTGGTAGAGAATCTTGACTAGTAACTGTAAAGGTTCTTAGTTCACCCCCTGTTGGGACCACTCGCTGTTTTTTTCCGAGTTGCCTGTGTCACTAACTGAAGAAACATCACTCTTAATAGGTACGAAGTTAAACACATTGACTTAAGACGCCGTTTTGTAAACAGAATTTTAGTAAGAAGACAGACTTACTTAAAGGTGACGCTTTTAGAAAGGGGCTGGGGTGTGGTGATCATAGTGCCTCGGCGCTGTTTTCATGATCAGTGGAATGTATAAAACCACAATTTACACTGTGACCAATCGTTACAGATACAGTCAGTCCCCGAAAGGAATCAGAACCGGAAGAAAGTTCACCAGGTCGTTTGGTTAAAGCGCAAAAATATGAGCCTGAGCGAGTCACTGTTGGCTTTTGCTCTTCTTCGGACTGCGAACAATTATTGGATGAGGTTTTTGTGATTTTCGGGATAATCAAAACCAAGACTTTTTTCACTTACTGAGACCTTCATTATTCCGGATATCACAAAAACCGAATAACGAAAAGTAACTCTTGGAAATAGTGCCTTGTGCGCGCGCGCAACCTACAGACTAGTCAGTAATCTGGCAGCAGATAACTAGCTAATCTGTTGATTGTGTATCCTCCCACGCAGGCGTTTTTAGGGGATGAAAAACGAGCTCCCCTAAAAACGCCTGCGTGGGAGGCTATTGATTATGCTGATTTCCAAAATTAACTGTAGGCTCTTTGCCAATGAGAAGACAGATGGTGAGTGCGATGTATGATAGTCTGAGAAACTGGTGAGCGATTTTTCAGCTAGTCCCATTGCATCCCATATCAAAGCAATCGCGCGCTTACTTTAACAGGAAACTTATAACCCCGTTTTAGATGCACCTGTTTTTACCTCGTAGAAAACCAGTGATGGACACTGGCCTGCTGATACCATCCGAGAACTGTCTCAAGAAATTGTCGGTCAAGACTGCATTGCTGTCATCAAGGTATGTCTCTGGACCATCTGAATTTGACTCCGAAGTGCTATTACAAGGATATGGATGCAAAAAAGATTTTGAAACACTTCTGATTTCCTTTCCCTTTTTACTTTATTTTGAGGAGGTTAGGATGTCACGTTGGCGACGGCAACAAGAACGTCATAAAAACAACAACAAACAAAGCAGCAGTTTTATATTAGCAGAACGACAACTTTGCACGTGCAGCACACTTTTTGGCGCATTTCTTTGTCGTCACTACACGACTACGACGTAAAATTTCTTATTTTTGTGGAGAATGTAAGCAAAAGATGACTAATTTCTCTTTCTTTTGGTGAATTTAGACATTCAATTTTTGATATTCAATTGATTTTTTTCAATATAACTCCAGGAGAGTTCGCCTACATTTGACGAAGTAAGCCAGTTGGAATGATGGCGTTTAAGTTTCAAAGAACGCGAAGTCACTTTTCAAGTAATATATCAAGCATGAGATGCAGTGTTTCATCTGGGAAGAGAGTTGAAAATACGACGCGCAGCGGAGTATTTTTGACGAACTTTGAGGTGTTTCATCTGGTGATGAAACACTGTGTCAAATGCTTGATATTACTTCTCAAACGAACTGATTTTTGAAGGAGAAATTAAGGATGCAAAAATGAGCAGTTTTCCATCTGATTTCCAAACACTCATTAAACATTTTAAAATTTCCTTCGTATTTTCTTTATGAATTAATAATGAGTTGAGAAAACACGTTTTCGCCGCCGTTGCTGTTGTGATATCCTATTGCTAACTCCATATCATTTTTGCATCATCAGGGTGACAAACTGCCTGGCTATCCTCTGGTGGTGAGACTATTTCTCTCTGACGACTCCGAGGTGGCGCAGACTCTGTTGAGTAGGGGCCTGGTAAAGAAGTCTGTTTTACTTAATGATGAAGAACCACCCCAGTTTTACCCCCATAAGAGAGGACCTAACAAGGCTAAGCCAATCAAGTCTAAACGTTCAATTACTGAAACCAGGTTGGTTCTTGCTTTCAAAAGTTCTCCTTATTAATGCATATTTCGAGTTCGCTATGACCGCTGAAGTAAAGAAGTGAAGACGCATTTTTTTACAGCCTTAACCTCAATCTGAAGTAATATATTCACAAATTCCAACGAGAAAAAGACGTGTTTATTACTCTGTCTATTGTGTATAGTCAAATTTCAAACACTTTCTTGCCAGAATTTCTGAATATTTTACTTTACGTCGAGGCTAACCCTGTATGAATGTGTCGTTAATGTTTATATTCGGCGGTAATTTTTAATTCGAAACTGGACGATTTTGCGACTAAAAGCAAAGAAACAGTTATGAATCAGTAGCTTAGGAGTTGTTTACTTGGAGGGAGGAAGATCCTTGCAACAGAAAGATCCTAGAGGGTGGATCATCCTAGAGCCATATCTTTTCTGTATTCAGTTTAAATGCAAAGGGTTGTACTTGTCGCTAGCACTGAGACACGGCAATCTTGATGCTTATGTACGTTGCAGGGCCCACGCGCAAAAGATTGGTTCGCGGGAAGCTGAATGCATGCTAGCACGCACAAACCTCCCTTTGGATGACATCCGGTATGACGTCACTATTACTCATATAGAACGACCTGACTGTCTGTACATCCAGCGGGTTCCGCCAACAGACAAAGACCCGGGTTTCTCAGATGATCCCGACCCCACCCTAGAGGCTGCAGCTGAGGAGCTACAAACCCTGGAAGAGATCATGGCGAAGATTAATGAGCCAGATTACTTCAAGAAATACACTCCGCTTACCACTGCCAGTGAAGGTAAGTGAGCTTTGTGTCCAAACTGAATTTCAAAAAGTTGCCGACGGAAATTCTTAAAGAAAATGCCTAGGAAAATGTATTTTTGACAAGATGCTCGTAGAGAGTGACTTTGGCTAGAGTAATGGGGCTTTGGAAGACAAAAGCTGAATCGTGGATGCTTAAAAAACATAGTTTAAAATAATAACAACAATGTCGGCAAAAGAAGAAGATGGGAAACACCATCACTGCGAGAAATTGAACTCCTGGCCTACAAAATAGAGAACGAGAACGGTGCCACTCGTCAACTAGCACTAATCTTCATGCCGAAAATATTTTATTAAAAGCCTTTTTGAGCTCTCGCTCTTTCCACCTTTGGCTTCCCTTCTTCCCATATCTTAATCCAGAATTGGGCGACCACAGGGTGTCTACTCCCATAATGCTTTATTGCAGGCATGTTATGCTGCGCGCGTTACTCTGAGGATGACTTATGGTACCGTGCTCAGGTAAAATCAGTGGAGCGTCAAAACCCTCTTGAAGTGCGGGTTATGTACGTGGATTATGGCACTACAGAAGTGGTCAATTCTGACAGGTGAAGTGCTTCACAATTGCCTTTGATTGTTTGAATTTTAATCACTTCACTCAGATCTATTATAGTGCGACCGGGAAACCCGTGACCACTTGAAATATGTCAGGAATGTTTATTGTGTTATGACCAATCACAGCAAAGATCAGAACTCGCGGACTAGCCACAAAACCACAAACTACTGATTAACGTTTTTGCTTGCGGTTTAGTTTTCTCACGCCTGATTGGCTTCTTTCGTGCAACACAATAACATTCCAGAAATATTTTTGGTGTTCACGGTTTTCCCGGTTTGACTGTAAGACTCTAGTCGGGAATGCTTGTCCCTGTTCGTGGTATGAACGTCTAAAGCACTACAGGGTGTGTCACAGAAATGAGCGGTGAGGCTGGAGAGGGGCGGTAATAAAAAAGATCCTTGCCGGGCTGGCTTGCTTTGCCGTGATCTCAGCATTTTAGTTAAAGGCAGCAAATTCAACTTGACAACCGAGCTATCTCAACTAGCTGGGATCCCGGCATTGCGATGTCGGGATTCCAGATAACCAGGCGGCAACTTGTCTATGTAATCACGCTTGTCGCGCCAGCCGGGCGGACCAAGCGGGAAAAAAGACAGCGGGTAACACAATGCTCATGCGAACTGCTTCCAATTTATCTGTGCTGTAAACATTGCAAATCTGGGCTGGCCTGCTTCATGTAATGCAGCCGAACCTCCCGTAAAGCAACCACCCAAAATGTGAAAATTTAGTAGTCGCTTACGAGAAGTGGCCGCACGTGGAGGTTCGACTGTATCCGAATAAAGACACCTCGGCTATAGTTAGTAGAGAACACTGGTTATGAAAGCCGGCCAACATCAAAGATGAAAACAACGGTGATGTAGTTAATGTTGGAAGCTCCCTGACCGTGCACAATCCTTTGTTGTTTGTTCCCAAATTGTGACTGAATAAGTTAACACAATGTCTCTATTGGTCAGTAAGTATAAAATGATAGGAATGTTATTGAAGGTTGTGCACGCTCAGGTCCAAAAATGCTAACAAAAACATAACAAAGAAGTCTGTTGAGCTTCATAACCATGTCTCGGCTAATCGAGCCAGCCTGGCTTTTGTAATAAGGCCCGGCTTAGCTTCTCAAAAACCTTCAAAAAACGTCTCTCGGTAGCATGCATTATTTTAGCTTCATTCGATTAGTGGAAATGATGTGTAGGTGAATTCTGTAAACTGACGCGCAGGTTGCGAGGTTTTCCTTCCGAGTTACTGGAATTACCTACGCAGTCTACACGCTGCTTCCTCGCCGACATCAGACCTCCAGATACCACAGAGGGACCAATGACGGAGGATGGTTGTTGGCCTGTGAAAACCATGGAAGCGCTTATACAGTTAGTAGCCGGCAAGAAACTTGTGGCGAAGACGATGGTATGTGTGATTCAAAATGTTTCTTTTGTTGTTGTAAGAAATGTTATGTTACTGGGTTGTTTAGAGTGGTACAGTATTGCACTTGTCTACTCGAACTCCACTCCACTCGTAACAAACACGCTTACCATGATGACTTGAAATACCAAAAGTGTAAAGTCAGTTGGATATTTACAGACGTGATCGAAGATTAAACTCGCGACCACTGGGAAGCAAATCCAGGTATTGGTCTGAGGTCTGAGCCTGACTGCGAGTTCGCCAACACGCTCATAATTGCCCCCCCCCCCCCCCCCCGCCCCATTCCTCTTTTCGTAAAATAAAGTTCTTTGAATCAGAGGATCAGTTAATTAAAAAAAAAGAAAACGCCGGGCCAATACACTCCATTAGAAAAGTAAGATGCTCTAGCTTTCGCTGAGTACAGTGTCAGGAGGGTGTTTTCCGATGCAAGAACCACCACTAAAAAACAGGTATTTTGCTATAATAATAAACTATAATAAACTTTATTTATATAGCGTCTATATCATTAACTGTTGTAGGCGCTTAGTGTTTACTTTTACCCTTTACTAAGGTTCCTTCCAGTTTTCTTGTTGAAAGGGTCGTTCGGTCGGTCATAACTCAGTATCGCGCACAATTTCAGTATCGCCTCTAGTGACCTTGACTTAAAAAGCAGAATTCAATTTGCGGTGTCTCCAAGTGCATAAAGATGTCATCTTAAATACCTTCTGTTAGGTTGACACATTGTAAACTGTCCCAGCTTCAGCTTAGCTGAGTACAGTGCTCGGAGGGTCTTAGAACCAGTTTTGACAACTGGAAATTCAGTTTCCTATGTTCATATACCCTATACTTATACCCCCTCCAGTCTCCTTGTTGGAAGTGTCATTCGGTCATAGATTTCGCGCATAACCTAGTATCGCCTGTATGAATTCAACAATAAAAGCGAAGGTCTACATGCGGTGACTCAAAGAACAAAATGTAGCGACCGTAAGTACCTTCTGGTAGGTTGACATATGGTAAATTGTTTGTTTCTAGTTTAGTGGTCCACCGGCGAGTGTCATTTTGTATGAACACAAAACAAGAGGTGATGGATGTATTGAACAAGTGTCTGTTGGATATCTGCTGGCTCAGAAGGGCCTTGCAAAGTGTGCGGATTACGCGGAACATGTGAGGATTGAAGAGTCAGATAATGATGACCCGGAGAACTGTGAGTCTGACGGAAACGTGCTGGAGTTTCAGGAGTCAGAACTTAGTTTTAAATCGGCGGCCTCTGAAGCCAGAACGGAGTCTAAAAGCTCGTCTTCTGCAGACCTTCTAGAGAAAATTTTTGACTCGAAAGTAGGCTTTGCCTGTTCGTCATCTCCTAAAACGCCACTTTTGACACCATCGGCGATGTCAAGTAGAGGCGAACAGCAATCTTCGAAGAAAAAGGAAATGAGTACGGAGCTTAGCAGTTCTGTTAAGAACAAGGAAAATGAGAGCTCACCGCAAATAACTACGAATCAGGCACGTGACGAGACACGTGACAAAGAACATTCATCTAGTGAACCTGTGGCTGTCGACCAGGCGACAGAAGTAAGAGCAGCGGTTGCAGGTTCGAACGTTACGGAAGTAAATCAAGACTCGGTGGAGTCTTCCGTTTAAGTGGAATAAAAATGACCATTTAAACTTAGAGAGTAATGAATTTAAAAACTTGGGTATTTTGTAAGTTGATAAAGCTGAAGTCGTGATTACAGATCCAGTGTTGTAGTTCTTTTGGTCAGCCAACTTTCTGTTTGTCTTTCGTCCTTGCAGCTGTCGGTATTTTTCAAGATCTTCTTTCAGTTATTTTAATTATATTTTGCTGCGTCTGTCATGTTGTGCTGTTTTTCTTTTATAAATTCAGTACCGTTTGTATCTCAGTCTACTATTGATCTGAACTGATATGCGTACTTTCACTTCTCATTTATACGCTTTGTTTTTGCGTTATGCTAAACACAAGAACTTTATATTTGTTGAGCCGTAAATCACCATTTCTCATGAAAGCTAACGTAGCGAAATACAAAACTAATAATGATTGTATGAACACAACACTGACATTCTAGGAGACCGGCGGACAGATAATCGTTCTGGGAGGAAATAACGACAAGCAAATAGGTTGTTTTTCTTCTGATGAAAGAGTGGTTTTCGGTAGTCACGAAGTCACGTCACTAGTTTCAGGTTTGGGGTTTAAGGTTCACCTTTGTACGGCTGGACCAAGCACTAGAGGTTTTTTTGACCCTAAAACATCGTATATCATAATTATAATCAACGAAACAGATCTAAAAAGTAGTATTTCCTCTCAAACGTAAGATTGTGATGTTATGTTGTTCTAGCCGTACAAACGTGACCTTCAAACTGCAAACCTGACGGCAAGGCACTGGTCACGTGCCAGAAAACGTCGATCGTAATGTCTCTGATGGGCAACAAGTCCAGGTTTTCCCGCGTTCGACGTGGTCCACGCTGTGATAGGCTTGTTGGGTCGTCATGTTTTGTTTGTCACTCGTTGGTTTTGTTACCTTTTGTAACAGTGACATTTTATGAACACTGCACGACGAAGGAAAGTGTAGAAAAAAGAATGAAATCAGGATTAGCAGGTGGAAAAGCGGTTCTTTTTGCTCTTTTCCCGTTCGAGAATTTTACCTCAGTGTATAACATTGTTTTGTTTTTGTACTCTTGTAGATTGTCAAAGTTTTGAATACTTAGAAATTCACCAGAAATCACGTTATTTAAAATTGGAGGACTTATATCCTATTTTCAGACTCATGCCAATAAACAGATTATTTGGATTATTCTTGCTTGCAGTTTAGTTCAGTTTCTTGTTATACAGTCGAACCGTCATGTGCGACCATAAAGAATAGAAACTTTTTCAGTCAAAGTCTTTCCCTTCGAACTTTCCGTTGTTTTTAAGGTCTTGTACAGTCGTGTAAGCGGCCACTTAACGATTTGTCTGATCTCTTATGTTAGCTGTGTGTACTATGCTACTTAGAATTTACTAAGAAATTTAGTAACAGACTTGAACTGCACATATCGTAACTTAGAAATTGCATGCAATAACGCATGCTCCGTAAGAGATGCTATCATATTTCCATCGTTGTAGCGTTTCGTATGGACCGGCGAAAACGATTCGAATACGCTACGTGTGGACACGCATTTTCTTTCTTTTATGGCAAACGGAGAGAAAAAATCTCCGTTTTCAAAAAATATACGGATACATGTGGACGGCCTCGCATTTTGGGTGTGCGCTCGCTCACAGGAGGTCTGACTCGGCTGTATCCATAAGACCTATGTTAAATTGTGACATGTTCCGGTTTCAGTACTGAGGACCCTACGAAACTACGATGGTGACGGCATGTACAGGATCGTCAGAAAAAAGACAAACAAAATAGGTTTAACGAGAGAGACCACATCTTGCACGTGAATCGCGCTCTTCTGTTAGTAATTTCTGTGCCATCCCCTACGCAATCATGGGCCTGATTATACTGAGCCGGACTGGCTCTCTTTCTCGAGGTGACTTTTATCCTGGTATAAAGAAGTTTAAGGTGATGTTTTACGGGACGATTCGCAACGACAATTTTCAGCGCAACACATTGTCACAATGTTGTAACCATTCGAAATAATGTTGCAACGCTGTGTTGCGCTTAAAATCGTTTTTGCGAATCGCGGTCTCGTATAACATCACCTTTAAACAACGACGAAGGGTCCAGGAGAGTTTCCTGTGAATAAATGAATTATTTATTTAAAGTCTCACCTTGAAAAATGTCTATACCTGTCGCTTAGCACGATTAATTAGCCCAATGGGATCTTTATGAATCTACTGTAAACGATTTCTTCGCTTTTTATCTGACCAGATCGACTTTGTTGTTGGCCATTTTAAAAATCAATAATCGCAAGGCATATCCTCGCTGGCGCACGGCACGTCGCCCAAAGGGCGACCGAGGCACAAAGTGTCGAGTGAAAAAACGGACAAGGTCTTTCCGTATTTTATACTGTAAGCCGATCTTGCGAGCCCTCTGTCTCTTGGTTTGCGGTCTATAGAATGTGTAACGAAACTGTAACGCGGTCAAAATGACCCATTTTTTCACAGGTTTTCGACGGGTTTTGATGTTCTAACGACAAACACATCCCCTCTGGACCCTGTGTTCTTTCCCGTCACTGTGGGCAGGCCAATAGCTATTTACAGGTCATTTACGGAGAGGATACGCGTGTACGTAGTGACTGCTTATCTGCGTATTCACATATTTTTAGGCGTGGCAATTGCTTCAAACTTTTCAAAGTGGCACGGGGTATATTTCGGTTAAGCCATGGTGGCGTTCCTAATCGGTCAACGCACACTACTTCGAGTACTATGCCATTCGACGCAGACTCGATGAAAATCTTGGACGGCTTCAAAACTAGACGAATAGCACGCATGCGTTAAAGCCAGTCTTGCATGTCAGTGTCATTTGTCTAATGTATTTTCTGTGTGGTGTGCATTTTTTTAAAATATTTTTGGCCAAAAGGGCAATTACATTACAGTTACATTTTGCCAAATGTTTTTCCACAGTGAAAAATATTGAGTTAAAAATATTTAAACCAATTTAAACAAATTCCATAGTCTATGTATACTCCATATGATCAACCATAGAAATGATGTGAAAATGTGCAAAACTCAAATGGAACCACTTGCCACAGGCAAGTGGTTGAAAATTGTTTTCCATTTTTTTACAATAACATTGACAGTCTTGAGGTCCTTTCCAGAAAAGTTTCTTGGACAATCAGGCCCGGGATTAAAGAGAAAAACAAATTTTTCCATCATCACATCATTTGCCTGTTTTGTCATTGACTATAGCTCTTCACCAATTAGTCTCCCTCGCAGCCGATTTTTGGGGGAGCGTTGCGTGACATCCGAAAAACGGCTGCGAGGGAGACTATTCACCAATCAGGGCGTGGAAAAAATGCTCTGTTATTGTAAAAATACAAATTGAAAAATTTTAATACAGTGGAGCAAACAAAGCTTCCTTGGCCGTAAGACACAGGGTACATTTTGATCTGAAGCACTTGCTTCATCAGAAACACATCAATTTACAGGAAACTGCATTTTTATTAGTAGTTGGTGAGGAGATTGAAAGAGAGCCAGGTATTTCTTTATTTCCCTTTTCCTGTTTAGTTCAATGTATTGTTTTTTACCCAAAGTATGTGGCCCTTAAAATGAAAGTATTAGCCAGCAAAATCCTTAACCGCATTTGACAACCCTGGTTGGTGAAGAGTAATTTTACTAAATAATCATTGTTATTTAGATCGCCTTGAAATGGTGTTGGTGACACACATCAAAGATCCCTGTGAAGGATTCAGAGAGTTGCAGACATGGAACAACTTCAGCCCATGATGAACATTATCAACATTTATTGTGACAGTACAGAAAACGTCCATGATCTGTTTTATGATGTGAAATTTGGTATGTTGCTTTTTTGTAATCCTTGTAGGAGGCATGAAAGGTCTTCTTCCTTGTAAATTTCAAAGTAAAAAACATTTAATAACTATAGTCTCAGACAAAAACCTTGAAACGCTTTAGAAAATCTCGTTTCCTTTTCGTTTTCCCCCTCCCTTTTGTGATGTTGTTGTAGCCACGTAACTTTGCAATCACATCTCAACATTGCAGAGGGAAAGGGAAGTGCCTGGGTATGGTGCCTGGGTATGGTTTGAAAGATCCCTTTACCCTGCACAAATTAGCTGACAAATTTGTCCTTGACCGTTAAGTATGATGTTGTCTAATGGGGTAGACCGTTAAAGAGAGGTGGATCCGCACAGAGGGTTACGGTAGTTCAGGTGCAAATGGTTTAAAATTATTAAAAGGCAACATGATGAATGTCCTGTAAAATTTCTGGTATCCTGGTCAGACATACATCCTTTCTAAAAAGAAAAATTATTCTCACTTTTCTCAGGTGACATGTGCTGTGCACAGTTCACTACAGACAATCAATGGTACAGAGCATGCATAAAAACAGCTTATTCACCAGCGAGTCCCAATGTTGTACTCAACTCCTTTGCTTCGGGGTTACACTTGTAATAACGTTACCGAAAAGTCACGCCACTTGCTATCGTTTAAAAAGAGCTCCCCAGAAAAATGAGGGAAACAGTTTTGTTTTCCCGAGAATCAAACATCAGGACTCGAGGGAAAACAAAATTAACTGGTTTCCCAAGGGACCTGACATTAAGTGTTTTGTTATATCTCTAGACTTTCACTTCAACAGCGACAAAAGAATAACCGGAGCGAACCAAAACAGTCGACTCGGTACTTATAACAACACAAATCTAATTCTTAAAACCACTGAGTGAATGATTTACAAAGTACCTTCCTTATATTATCTGCATCATTTTCCTCCACTAGCTGCTGTTTTTCTTCTGGGAACTTCTTGGATAACTTTAAAAATCGTTGCTTTTTAGCTTGAGGATTCGTGTTTGTGTTGTTGTATTCATTCACGTAAAAGAAAACTGGCCGGCAGGACCTGGCAGTGTTTTTCCCGCCTTTTGTCACACCACTTTCTACTTTCCACTATTCTTTACATTGCTTAATGTATCACGATCGGGATACATTTAATTTTAGTCAAGGCCACATGACCAAGAATCGACCAATGGCAGTCCCTGTTTAGTTGAGTGAAAGTCTAGGAATATAACAAAACGCAGTGATATCTTTTTAGGTCATTGAAAAGAAAGGCAGTAAACTGATTGTTGATTTACGGCGCCCAGAGGACGACGAGCCGACTCAAGATGATGACAGACCGGTGTCTGTCCGTGATGCTCTTGTTTTCTTGGAAGTTGCTAGATTCACTTCACCTGCTTTAAGACCTGAAGGTATTATTTAGAATTTAGCGAAAATCATCCATGCACCGCGGCTTAGTTGAGTTTCTGTGTCATAAAGCAGCAACAAGGGTGTTGCTGCCCGTTGCCTAGTCCTTCAGATCCCAAAGTAATTGCCAGATTTACTGTGAAAATCCGATACCGTTGGAATCGATTAAGTTTTGGACAATTTTGGACATTTTTTCTATAAAATATTGTGTTTAACTTTATGCTCCACATTACGCAACCAATCAAAATATGGGGAGCAGAAATGACGCTCTGCTGCCGGAGAGCACTGGCCTACCAGCAGTGTGGCTTGGGTACCAATCCCGGCATCGATGCCAATTGTGGGTCAGTTAAGTTTGTTCTGGCTCTCTTGGTTGCTCCAGGAGAGTTTTCTCTTCTAGCACTCGGGTTTTCCCCTCTATTTTATAAACCATGCAGCCCTTTTCTTTCTTTAATTTAAATTCCATCAGGAGTGGTAGACGGAGAACTATTTTTTGGCCGTGTTAGTGCTCAATCGTTACTTATTCATTCAATAAATCCGAGTAGTTGTGATGGCTGAGACGTGCATTTGAAAGGTTTCATTTTATCTCAATTGCGTTTTGAATTGAACAAATCCGCTTCCAAAACGTCTTGGATTTCGAGTCGCTCCGTGTTGTATGGAGTGACAACATAGTCTGCTGTTACTTTGTATCGTAACGCAATTTTCCTCGCCACCACCAGCAGCTGTTTTGTGGGAAGAAGCGTTGCGTGACGACACAAAAAACGACTTTGACGGATATTAATGGCAACAGTAACTACCTTTACATTTACATTTACCTGTATTGGGTCGGTAAAATCGTTAAGATAATAATAATAATAATAATAATAATAAATAATAATAATAATAATAATAACGGTTTAATATCAGTACATCCATGGTATGGCTCTTCGCCTGATATAAGAGTAAAAAATAAAAGCAAGCAATAAATAAATAAGTAAAATAAGTAAATGAATAAATACAGATATATTAATATATAGAATAATGATATAAAAATTAAATAAAGAAAACTATACAAACTACATATAACTATTATTTAAGAAAAGCCAAGAAGCATGGTTTAGCGTGTAGACGCGTACAATGCATAAACATCAACACAAGTCTGACCGCTGTTATTGTCCTCTGTACAATTCGCAAGGTCCTGTCCAAACCAAATTTGGAACTCCTGTCCAACAAACGCGGATATTGGAGATGGAAGCTCGTTAAACACGAGTTCGGTCGCGTTTACACCTGTCCCTTTGATCCCGTATGAGTATTTACATATATGTGGCTCGCCCATTTTGTAATCCGCGAGCCAAAGCGCTGTCCTGTTCTGGAACGTTATTACGGTAAGCAGAGTCGTGTTCCCGTAATTTGTATGGTTGCATCCCCAATAGGACGGTAGAACATGTTCTGAACATAAAACTGACCCGTTGACATGAACCAGTTTAAATGTATTGATGAGGCCACTCTCTGTGATGTGGAAGGTTCCATACGAGTCATTACGAGCTCCAAAGCAGACTGGGACAGTGTTGATCTTCTTCCAGTTATCTGAAAGAAATTTCCACAGTCTGTTTCTGTAAACATGAAAACAATTCTTTTGGAAAAAAAGGATTTTACCAGGAACTGCTCGAAAGTAGCGATTGCAACGGCCGCTTAAAATAAGAAGGATTTGTATGGGAAAAACAACTCTTGCCACTCGGTCAGGGCTAAGTGGTTTTCCATGCAAAACTTCTAAATTTTGTAAGTTTTAAACTCTTCAAACTGTCGTAAAATCTCCGGGGCTCAGATTTTCTTTTGTTCATAACAGAAAAGCAACAAGAAGGAGAACTACAGTCTTACCCAGTTCGCATTTTTCTCCACTCCATGGCACTTTACATGCGCAAGCAAACGTCTCTTTTTCTTCGAGGAAGACGCAAGAACCGCCATTAAGGCATCCTGTCATTAGGCAGCCCTGAAGAAAATGTAACACTGACGTGTTACCATAAATCCCTGATATGTTTTTTTTCGCTTCTTGATACCCCTAGCCTTTTCCTTTTTTTTGGCCTGTGTACGCTTAAACATTTGTCGGGACGAGCGAAAAAAAAAGCAGGAAAATTAAGCCTGCGAAAACGGGCGGAAGGTAGGGCGGCGGGAAGGACTGTCCACTCTTTTCCTTTGGCTTAAAATAACGGGCTTTTTCAGTGTTATGGGCTCCTGGCTTTTTATCGTTTTTGTCTTTAATTACGCAGGTGTCTTTTTTTAATTTAGATAAGCTCCTGGCTTTTTATCGTTTTTGTCTTTAATTACGCAGGTGTCTTTTTTTAATTTAGATAAGCTGTCAGCTGTTTCCCTTTTTACTCTAAGTTTCAATTGCATTGCACTCGTCATAAATTTATTTCTTGTGCATCTTAGCCACATTTCTTACAATTTAAACAGGTGCAACATGTATTCCTATTGGAGTCAAGGCAACGTGGATATGATGATATTTCTTATCGGAGCAATTTTAAGAATAAATTAGAGAAAAAAAACTATCATTCAGTTGACTTTTGTAGGAAGTCTGGTCTTTGAGATGAGCTCATTCACAGACCCATCGCTAAACAAAACTAACAACTCTAGGTCTTACATTCTCCTTAAATATACTCAAGAGAGCTGTATTAATGTTTTACTTATTATTTAAGCAAATGATGCTAGTTGTCTTACCTTAAGAAACATTGAAAACGTTGCGCCAGGTTGATCAATAAGCTTGGTGTCATCATTTATTGAGAAGAACTTGTGCATTTGCAGTTCACAATTGCCCTCAGTACCGCTCTTCCCAAAGGACTCGATGAAGTTAGTAGAGGTACACCATGAGTGCCTTAAACATGCTTGACTGCATAACGTGAAACTAGTTGAGTCGACTTTCTTGACTGTATGTCCTTCCAACCGCTTATTTTCCCTGGTTATTAAATAAGATGATCGAGAGTTTTCTTCGGCTGCAAAAATTGTAGCAGCGATGGACCAGAAAACTAGAAAATTAATCATATTATACCGGCCGCAGTTTTAGCTTCTAGCGACCCAACATGTTTTTCCCTGGGCTTTTACGTGTCTACAAGAAGTTCTCATTTAAGGGTTCCGCTTTCTTGGGTAGCATTTAGCATTAATTACTAACTTTATCTTGATTGGCATGTGACAACCTCTGTCACAGCCATGGTGTAAAGACACCTTAATCAGGGGAATCCAATGACTATTTCTGTGAAATATCTGTTCGGAGAAGCAAATATTGCCTAGAATTAGGACGGCTAAAAATTTCTAGATGACTTTTCCATTCATGTACAATTATCGAAGCATATGGTATAAATTCCCTACGATTTTCTGAAGCTTAATTTTCGCAATTTACTTCCCAAGTTAAACTATTTTTTGTAGAAAAAAAGGGAACGTAAAATTTTCGCATTCAAAAATGTGATGGCGCTAAGAAACAGAAAATGTCTCACTTTCGTTATACGTCAAATTTGTATGTGTAATCAAATGGTGACGAGTGAAATTAGGGAATAATTTCACTTGCGTTTTGTCCAAATCCTAATAATTTCCTGAGCCTTTGGCGAGGGAAATTATTAGGATTTGGACAAAACGCAAGTGAAATTATTCCCTAATTTCACGAGTATACCATCTGATTACCTATTAATATCATGGGTGAGGAATTACGTTAGCAATCTTGGATTTTTGACATGTTTATCCTGGATGGTATCGATCGAGAACTCCACTCTCTCAAATGTTTAGACCTTAAATTTGGCTTATAAAGTTCAGAATTTTTCAGACTTTTTTGGAAAAATACCTGTTAGAATCCTTCTTGGTGTTCTCTTGCGTGTTCAGGTTTTCTAAAACGTCTTTTTGTGCCCTGACATCTTCATTCAAGGCATTTTAAAACTTCGTCGCCTTCTTGACACTGAGACGTACGGAAGGGTTGCCATGGCAATTTGGCAATTTCACATGTGAAATTACAAATTAACGATGAAATTTCGCGCCAAACTTAAGGAGTAATTCGTCACCTATGATATTACACCTACAATTTTCGGAAAAATAAGTCTCCGACCCTGGTAATTTCGAAAAGACTCAAGTTTGCCTAGGATGACCGAACAGATACAAATTCTATAGCTCCGCTTAGAATGCATACTCTGGATAGCCTTAAAAGTGCTTTCAATGTATTTAGGAGGAAACCATCGTTGGGTGCCCCCGTTAAATTTATCGTAACTTGCTTTGACGGGTGCAAACTCGCCATCCGCCCTCCCACTGGGGGCTCTTCAAGTCGACGTTTCCATTTTTAAGAATGACAGGATAGGGGAACAATCTGTTATAATGTTTGATCTCTTTCTGTCAGCCCCCAACCTTTTATGATTTGACAAAGAAACCAGGCGGCGCTGTTGCAACAAATTTCGGTCGCATTACCTCTGTTTATTTAAAGGCAGTGCAACGTTCGACATGATATTCAGTATGTCGTCAGGTCTTTATAACGTTCTGAGTTGTGACCTTAAGACGGAATCCACTTGGGAATTGAGTAATTTTAATTTTCAGTGGACAAAAGCCTTGTACCATGATTTGTAGTGATATCTGGCATAAATACCACGAGTGATATTTAAAAATTGTCTCAAATTTCACTCGCCTAACGGCGCGTGAAATTTGAGACAATTTTGAAATATCACGAGCGTCAAATTTCCCAAGAATTGTGAAAACACATGTAAAATCCTGAAAATTTCAAGTGCAAGCTGTCATTTTGTTAAGTTTGACATTAATTTTCTCGGGCCTCCATAGGAAATTTTCTTTGGTGTTATTACACGTAAAAAAATTACATTTATAGCCCTTGAAAAATGTAAAAAAGAATGCTATATGCTTTAAATTATTCTAGTACAAGGTTTTTGTCCTCTGAAAATTAAAATTACTCAATTTCCTGATGTATTCCGTCTTAAAATGTTTGTTGAAGAGATAACCAAACGAATTATAATAAAATGGCTTCACTGGATTATACGTCGGATGTCAGCTGGCGTCGTTTTTGCCATTTGCTAGTATTGTGGAGTAATTGCAGGGGCGGCGTCTATTTGACGGGGGGCGTTTATTAGAGTGGGGCATCTAATAGAAACTTAACATTGTGGAGGAGGCTTTTATTAGACTAGTCAGTTCGATCATTTACGGCACCGCACGAGGCCCAGCAGAGTTAATCGTAAAGCCAGCAAGTACGTTTGTTTTCCGGTAAACTACTCAGAAGTTTTAACCATTTAAGTATTCAAACTGAGTGCTCTGCCTTGCAAAGGCAAGTTCAAACCCCATTTTTAATACGTACAATCTCCTGATAATAGCGACCTTTTATACAACTATTTCGAGAAAAGTTGTCGAAAAAAAATGTGCACGCGACAATCCCGAATGGCAATATGGGATATGATCAATATACTGTTCCTGACGACAGTAGCTGTCGAACCTCCTTTTGTTGCTTTTCTTTAGCACTAGCAAACATATGTCCATGGCTTCTCGTGCTATTCTTTCAAATTTCTTTGAAGAACAGTAAACTCAAAACCACCCACAATACCTTTCGGGATTGTCGCGTGCCCTTTTTCTGACAACCTTTCTCGAAATAGCTGTGTACTCTTTCCCAAAACGTCATCAGGGTAGACTCGACTTCTGCTTTTTCTCGGGTGCGGTTATTTCCTTGTGTGAGAAACTCGGGCTCATTTCCGTAAAGCCGCTGGTAATGGAGCCTACTTCAGAGTTTCTTCAGGGTTTTTAAGGTGGCTCTTGAAATGCTACACAGGTCCCATTGTTGTATTTTAGGCAGAGCTGTAAATGTTATTATCCCATAAATGCCTAAAAAAATACGTATTCGACAGTTACTTACCTCTAATTCCAGTACGCGGTCACTCGATTTGTGTAACAGAATGTAGAGGTGCAGTAAATTCTGGCCCTTATCAGCTGTTTTCCTCTTTCAATTTTTTCATTTATTAGTATCTTGACTACCAGCATTTTTTAAAATTAATTTGGATTTGGTTTGTTACAGGACTTTTCTTTCCCAAGAAGACTTACAAAGAACCAGTGCTCATTGGAGAAGGAGCATTTGTTGATGTTCTTGTTACACATGTGGTTTCACCTGATGAATTTTATGTACAAAAGGTCAGTACTTCTCTTACCTTTTATGCGGTTGAAATCCCACCAATTTGGACTACCTCACATGTCCCTGTATTTGAATGGGTGGTTTGTTATTCGCTACTTCATATTTGACAGACTTGTGTATTTTGGTCAAGTTAAGTTCGTGCTGGAGGACTATTGCTGGTGCTGGAGACCACGGCTATCATGAAGATGTTGCGGCTCATTACAATTCATTTCTGAACATACCTGTAACATCTTAATACATGCATACATACCCTAAGTTGCCGCTTATAAGCCCCCCCCCCCCCCCCCCCCCAAGTACAAGCCCTCCCAGTTATAGGCCCATCTACCTGTAACCAAAAAAAAGGTACCCCATAATAAGCCCCTCCGGATATGAGCCCTTGCGGGAACAAGTGGCCGTGCAAGTCCAGAAAAGTGGAAAGATCAAGACCTAGGATGGTTCTCATACCCAAAGGGCGAATATACTGAATTCTCCAATAGTATTCTGTCACAATTGGACCACTTGTCCCTACAAGGAACGCTTTCGCCGCTGTTTTGTGACTGAAAGAAAGCGCCAGTGGGACATTTACGAGGCTTTGAAAGCAATAATCACAAGTTGGCTTTTGCGACTTCTGATAATCCTGCAGCTCCCGGGAGATTCATGGACGAAAATTTTAGCGAGAAGGATTAGACTAATAGCGCTCTACTTCCAACTCGAAGACCATATCCCGACTATAGCAAGCTACCAAATTTTCATTCTCTCTCTTGGACTGAAACCCCCACCTTTGACCGTGAGCCAGACGACTTCCAGCCTCGAGCACAGATTAAGCGATTGTTTGAAGGAAGTATATTAGTCAGTGGGTACAGTGAGGCCATTAGAGAGTTTTCAGATAAGTACATTGTCCCCGAAAAGCTTGTGGAAGAGTACGTTGAGCAAATGCGCAAAGAGAAGATGAAAGAGGAGAATAGAAGGGAGCGAATGGAACGGCTGAACCGGGAGTACAATGGCATTGACTGGGTTGGACTGTACAACTCCGACAAGCTGTCGTCCTTGAGGGTGAACAAGCTATCATTACCTTTCCCATCACAAGATCACCTGCAAAGGAAGGAAAGCGGAAAATGTTGCAATAATCAAAAAAGTGCACATTGGCAGCTTGCTGTACAATTCCGGTCTATGGAGCGTCAACAACCTCGGAAGCCTCCGTTAAGAAATATGCAATAACAAGTGACCTCATCATTTTCAGAGATCGAAACTGACTCGCAAAGTGATGCAGTAGATCGAGTTGTCGTTTCAAGCTCGAGTAGCTTAAATGACGAATCCTCACCGCACTCTGATTTTATACCAGAACCGTGTCAGGAAACATTACCTCCGTCAAAATATGGACGAAAGCGGGCACGGTTTGAGAGAGACGATTTTGTTAGTTGGGAGAAGATAACTTTTTGATATAATTTTTCGACACTTGTAAATCCTTTGGATTGATCTTGGCCAGTAGCTTTGCTTGTACATGCAAGTTTTAGTTTTCCAAAGACTTTGCATGTTTGTTAACATAAATAAAAGAGTCGACTTTAACAGAAGCATGGAGTACTTTATTCCTTCCGATAAAAGTGTGACCCTCCCCCAACGGCAAACAAAACAGGTTTGGCCTTCTCGGATTTGAAAAATTTTTACTGATGACCCTCCCCTCCGAAGTCCCGCCCACCCGCACTCCCACCCAATAAAAAACGTACCTTCCCTAAATGAGAAAAGATCAGTACTTCCAAAAAGTGTTTGTGTGAATCGTGATCTTGAGATAAAATTAAACCTTTAACTCGCAGAAGAGGCCAAAGTTAAAATTAGACAAATATTTCAATTTTCATTTTGTAAAATGCTGAATAACAAATAAACCTATGTAAAAGTACCGCTGAAGAGATTTCATTTGAATGGTCATACGATAGGAACTCGCCCACAGACTCAAAAGTTAGAACCATCTTACAAGATTTGATCATTCACTCAAAGAATAAAAGGTTTATGTGAAGAATTTACCCCAATAGTGAAGTAAATACTAGAGAAAGCCTTGGTTGAAATTAACACTCAGTATCTTGTTGCTGCATGTGTAATGTCCTACTCAACTGAGCTACTACAGTCAGCGACCAAGTTATCTGTAGGGCTCTGGGGTTGGGGGAGATAAAAGGGCGGGTTTTTTTTCTGTTCCCCGCCCCCTGACTTCCCCAGCGAGCTCGCTCTCACGCTTTGTGAACTGGGAGTAATCCAAAAACAAAGACAAAACATTATACTTATAATTATTCTTTATGTAAAACGTTTGTTTTTCTACAAACAGTTGCGAAGTGAGGAGACAGTGGAATTACAGCACATTATGGAAGAGATCAGCAAGATGTTCAGTGGGCGCCGGCGAGGAACGGAGTGGAGTGTTCCATGGCCTTATAAAGGTTACCGTTGCTGTTTTTGCAATTTTTCTGTATATATTGCTTTCTTGTCTGATTTTGTTCATTTCTTTTCGGCTTGCATTTGTTGAAACGCTGTGATAAAACCCACTAAAATGCAAGCAGCAAAAAGTTTAAAAGCGAAGCACTCGGAAATGAATTTATTTGTTAAAATTGAAGAGTAAAAACGTACGAAACGAGTACGAAACTCGTCGCTCTGTTGGCATGTAATGGTGTAAAGAAGTGTAACACTAAACCAAAATGAACTTTGTAGGTCTGGTCTGTGCTGCGAGATTTACTGAAGACAAAGTCTGGTATCGAGCTTTAGTTACAGGTGAGGATTCTGTCAAACAAACACGAGCTAAATATCGCAAACGCCCGTTATCGCGGATACCCCCGGAAGAGCGAGTATATAGGCTATCGTCACACTACATCGACACGAAAAGCTATCTGGTACCATAGTGTAAGCAGCAACGAACACTATATCCTAGTCCTTATCCCGGGGGGGGGGGGGGAAGGGATACTGCCATATATGGGCTATATAGGTATGTACCGCTGTGAAGGGTATGGTTTTCAAGCAGTTTACTCTAGGATAGGGTATATAAATCAGAACATTTGGGTCTAAAATAGGGTATCATTTTTCAGGAAACTGATCAGTTGGTTGAAAATTTTATCTAGACTAGGGAAACAGCTACTCTAGGATAGGGGGGATTTGGAGAGTTTACTCTAGTATAGGGTAGCAAAATTTAGCTGAACTAGCTCTGGTATAGGTTAAGGGTTCCAGGGTCCCAGCGGTACATCCCCACCCAGAAATTCCTAAAGTACCCCCTCCCCCGGGGTCCTTTCTCATAAATATTTTCTTCCGGCTGCAGTCCTTGCTCCTACGTATACACTTCCGGTACCGTCCGAATACCTGATGACACTGCACCAAAGTGTGACACAGAATCTATCCCATATGTGACTCTCTACTTTCCAGATCGGTGCGGCGCATTTTCGTTCCGTTAAGGCCGATTTAGACGGTGCGATTTTTGCTTACGACTATCGTGCGTGACTAGCATACGTTATGAGAGGGTCGTGAAGGGGTAAAATGGGAAATGGGATTAGCCTTATTGTGGACTGGGAAAATGGGATTTACTCACTGGGACTGGGATTTAGCCACTGGGAATGGGATAAACAATTATAAAATGGGAATGGGATTTCTTTTCTTCAGCGGTCTTTGCTCCAATATTTTGAAATAGAAAAATAAAATTTCGTAGCTATAGACCTTGCACTCCTCAGTAGAGACCGTGAAATCAGTATTTTTCGCCTTCGCGCCCGCGGTCTAGCTACCAGGCTTACACGGTTGCATAGTTACGTTCCGTCAAGCACGTAGAGCCAGCTGTGGTACCACGGTTTGAAACGTGCGGAAAGAGAGTCAAAAAACAAGATTTCATCCACGGTAAACTGTTATTTTTTTCTGCTTTATTAACGCGCGCGTGGTCGGGTTATTTAGTTGAAGTTTTCTCCGGACCGAGTTGGCTTTACCCTTTCGGCGCTGACTCTCTTTCCAGGTCTGTTCACTTTGCCCCTGATGAGAATGACAGACCTTCTGAGCGGACTAAAATTTTTAAAATAACAACAGTCTATGTTCCCGTCTATATTAGTGAGCTCACTAGAACTTAATAACAGTGTAACATAGCTATTTATCTATTTAGTTCTCGTACCATAGCTAAATGAGTATTTACCACTTACTTATGCATTCTTATTAAAAATAACTAACGTATTTTTGGCTATTCTTCCCTCAGCTACATGCTGTACATGTATTTTACGCTCAATGAACTGATTTGTAGTCATTGAACTACGGGTGTGGTTATTGATCTGTTGTGTACTTATTGAACTGCTGTGTCGTTATTGAACTAACAAAAAGGAAAACTGGTAACTGGGATTTTGGCAAAAATTAGCCTGGGAACTGGGATTTGGGCCAAATTTAGGCTGGGAACTGGGATTTGGTACCCCCCTTCACGACCCTCTTTTATCCCGGTATAAAGAAGAACAAGGTGATGTTCACGAGACGATTCGCGACGACGATTTTCAGCGCAACACAGCGTCACAATGTTGTAACCATTCGAAACAATATCGCAACAATGTTGCAACGGTGTGTTGCGCTAAAAATCGTCTTAGCGAATCGCGGTCTCGTATAACATCACCTTTAAACAACGACGAAGGCGACGGCAACGAGAACGGAAAAAGATCAATAGGTTTAGATCAGCAAAACAGAAACTTTGCACATCACGCTTTTGTTTACATTTCTTTCCCGTCACTCTGGGCAGACCAATGGCTATTTACAGGTCATTTACGAAGACGATAAGCGTGTACGTAGTGACTGCTTATCTCCGTATTCACATATTTTTAGGCGTGGCAATTGCTCCAAACTTTTCAAAGTGGCACGGGGTATATTTCGGTTAAGCCATGGTGGCGTTCCTAATCGGTCAACGCACAATACTTCGAGTACGATGCCATTCGACGCAGACTCGATGAAAATCTTAGACGGGATCAAAACAAGACGAATAACACGCATGCGTTAAGCCCTGATTCGACGCGACACTAGTCATACTACATCACTCGCCTGGATAGAACTGAGGTGTGATGTAGACAAATTGTCCGCATCGTCCCAAAAAATCCATAGAATTTATACGACTCGTAGGGCTGCATGGAATCGAAGGGTTAATTACTAATATACCAGCTTTTATGACAATGCAAATGAGGTTTACAGAGTTAGACACAACAAAAAGAGCTAATCTGGGCGAGAGCCAAATTCAAAAACGGCGAGTCCTAATTGTCCTAATTAGGAGCCGTAACTTGATTTAAGTGTTTCTATAATCTCCAAAGTGACAACAGTCACTATTGGTTTTGAGTCTTTGGAAAGTTAGACCAGGCACAACTCGACCTCGCGAATTAAAGCGAGCGGAGGGAGTTTATTAGGAGTTTCCAAGCGAGTTTGAACGAGCTTTTTAGGCCGCAAAGCGGCCCAGTGAGGAAATTGGACAAAGGGTTTTTTGAAAGTCTATTAGAGAGTCAACAAAAGAATATTGTTGAATCTACGGTGCGCGTGATCTGTGGTCTTTTTTGACACACCCAGACTACTATTAATATCATCTCCATTCTGTCCATTGTGTCAGAAATAACCTAAAGTCCTCTGAGACTTTCTATAAAAAGCCCCTAGGATAAAGGCTTAAGCCATGTCTAATTCATTGGCGCTATAATTAACTCTTTCGTTTGTTATATAATACAACTGTACGTGTGGCCTCATGTGAAAAATCCGGAGGGGAGAAGCTTTTGCCTTCGTGCCCATGGTTTTGCTCAGCGGTTTGAATAAAATACTGTAGTTGACTAGCTCTAAGGACTAATGATTTTCTTAAATAAAAGTGGACTCATAGATAACTTCAAGTGCACCGACGTGTGCGGAAAAGGAAAGTAAACCTGGCAATTTCTTCTGTAGTTGCCCGAATAACTCCAGAGAAGTTTCTCAGTTTTATCAGGATTAAACTGCGTAAAATATTATGCTTGCTCATTGTATCTGACAAATGAGTAGTGTTTGGTTAAAGGCGAGCCTCAAATTCAACATCACAAAATTAGAGAAGTTTTTAACCTGATAGAAAATCTGGATAATCCATGCGTTACTGTAAAACACTTCGAAAGTACCTTCGTTAATTTCATTCCGTCAGGTTTCCTTTTCTTGCTGTCTTCAGTTTTCTTTTAATAATTAGCGTACCACAAACACTTTTATCACATATCGCCGAGTATAACATTCCATTTCTTTCTACTGTTTGCATTGTTTTAAAACAAGTGCACAGTTTTTCGTGTATCGAAGCAAGCGACACTTTATCAGCTTATGCCCAGAGCGGCACCGTTCTTTTTTCACTTTTTTTTCTCCGTGTTCTGTTGTAATAAAATAATCACAAATCCTAATAGGATTGCGGACGGAGGGAAGTGCGAAAACTGAGTGAAAAGGTTGTCATGGAATAGTAAATTTTGGGTTTTTGTAATTGTTTTCCTCTGTTAAGACCGGCCTCGTCCTTCAAACCCGCCCCCCCCCCCCCCTCCCCGCGCACCACCACCCCCTTCGAACAGTTCTCTCGTACGCAGGAGTTACTTGTTGCCTTGCAAATGCCAATAGTGTTGAATTAAGTAAAGGACTGTGATATTCAACTATATGCATTTTGCAGCCTATTACACAGTTATACACATGGCTCTTCGTCCCTATAAAGCGTGATAACTTAAAATGGTTTTAGTTATTTAGTCAATATAACTGCGTCTCAGAACTAATTCCTTTGAAATGAGGTGTCTAAATAGCGGATTACATATTTGTGGGTAAATGTCTGTTTTTATCTTTCACGGTTGCAAAGATGGAAACTCCGCGATTCTAAGGTAGCTCCAGTGTCTGTAGTTTTTAAAATGACCTCCTCAGTGAAATCCTAGTTGTACGTTTTCAACGCTGAACTCAAATTTAGCTAAATTTGTTTAGTTTGTGTATTTTTTTTTCGTATGCTACCGCATGGAAAACAAAATTAATATTGTTCTCACAGTTATTAATCCTTTTATCGGCATACGTCCTTTTATCCTTTGTTTTCAAAGAAGAAATTTCGTTTTTATGATGTTTTTTTTTTATTTTCTATCAGTGTAGCATCCGTCCAGTTTTGCAATGTAAATAATTTTTTTTTGTTTTTATCAAAATGTGTTTTGTTTTCATCAAAACAAATGTTTGTTGAAAGAATTACATTTCAGAAACACGAGTTTAAGATGCGGAAACTGGTTAAACTTTTGTCCAGGAACATCTAAAATTGTAAAATATGTATCCTCTTATGTAACTCCCGGTAACTAAACTATACCAAGCGCAATTCTTTATTTATATTTTCAGCCCAAAGGTAAGCAATATGCGTTTAAATAATTTCGATACGTATGAAAAAGAAAACCGCGGTAGAGCAGAATTCCCTCCTGACCATAAACCAAAACCATATTGAGGGTTATTCTAGAAGAGACTTTAATTTATTACACAAAAAACGCTTTTAAAATCCAGCTACTGTTTCAGCCCCGCTGTTTGGATCATTTCAAGTTCTTCTGAACGGTGGATCTTGATGGCAAAGAGCGAGAGATTTTAACAGGTTAAATCGACATTTTCAGACGGAGAAAGTCTTTTTAAATTACTGATTAGATTTTTCTTGGGTTTCTTGAGCTGTCTCCTTGCTTTCTACTACAGTATCTTCGTTAATTTCTTGTCGTCCTTCCCTTTTCTCTTTTCTAAACTCTTGTAGAAGCTCTTCTATATCAGTTCTTGTTTCTTCGTCACAGCCCTCCACCCAGTTTGAGAAAAATTTGTTCATTTTTTCCTGTAGTGTAGCCTTAGGAATGAAGCAAAGTTCCTGGGCAACTGACGGTTCTTTCTCTCTTTCTGTTTCTTTATCCTTGTCGTTATCTCCTTCGCCCTGTGATATCCTTTCCAGCGATTCACTCTCTTCCTCTTCATTACAGTCTCCTTCGTTTGATTGTTCGGTTACTGGTGTCGGGTTTTTCTTAAACTGTCTCCCAAAAGCTGAGATTCTTCTACTAGGTGACATTTTTCGTTGTCTAGCACTTGCTGGCTTTGTTCTAGAAACAAGCCTAGCCGTCAATCGTTCCTTACTTGCCATTGAATCTCTACTCGAGGGTAAATTATCAAAGTTTGGCAGTGAATTCCTCCTTTTCCGCCTCAAATTACTGCCTTCCACGTGCCTGCTAAAGTTTCCAAGTTTTACGTTCAGGCTTGCTTTGCTTTCATCTATTGCGAGCTTGTCTGGGACAAACCTAATTGGTTTTAGTCTTGGCGATGCTGTCAAATTCTCTCTCTTTTCTGGTGTCAGGGCATAAGGCAGGCTCGCTCTTCTTTGACGCAAAAGAGGATGATCTAATTTTCCTCCTGTTATCCCACTCCCTATTTGTTCGTTTCTTGTCGTGGCGTTTCCTGAACTCGTTTGTGGTGTACAAATCTTGCTGAAGGAATTACTAAGGTTTATTTCTGCAATGGAATGACGGCGGCCCCTACAGCGAGGTGCCGGAGTTGAACTAGACGGCGCAAACTTTTCCACTTCAAATGACACGCCTCTTCTACCAAAGTTGTCATTCTTTTCACCCACAACTGAAACCAGTCTTGATGGCCTCATCCTAATATCATTTTGTTTCACAGCGATTTCATTACGGGAGCGCTCTTGAATTGGCTTGAAAGACTTACTCTCCGTGACTTCTGCTTTTTGCAGTCCAATGAGTTTGGGCTGTACACAGACATGTTTTTGGTCTAAGTTCTCCACAAGAATGGTGGCATTCTTATCCTCGCGTCTCTGGATATCGCTTCGTGTACCGAGAAGTTTGCGATCCTCTAGTAATTGCTTCTTTAAAGACATCATTTCTTGGTCAATCTTTTCCAATTTCTCTTTCTTCGCCGAATTTATCCGGTTGATTTGAACTTTCAGTTTTCTGTCTTCCATAGCGTTGCTTTGAAAAACCTGTCCGATGTCAGAACTCCATCGTGGAACTTCCATCTTTAATTTGAGCATGGCTTGGAAATTTAGACTGATCACAACGCCACTCCACTCTCTTATGCAATATCAGGGAGGACCAACTTTGCCTGAAGTGTTTAATGAAAAGGAAAACCTTTGGGAATATAACAAAGGTAATGCCACAAAGAGCATTTTCATGATAGCATTATTGACAAAAATTATGGCAAAAGTACAATAAACGGTTTTCTTAAACGGATTATCTACTCATTTACTACCTTTATGTCCGTTCGAAAGTTGCTTCTAATCATTTAGCGGTCATGCGCATGCTTTTGAAGTTAACACGTTTTCATAACGTTGTAACGTTCTTGTAAACGTTACCGCATTAAGGAATCCAGTGTGACCAAAATCGACTCTCTTATTCCGCAAATGACGTTTCGTGAAAATAATAGTAATAATAATAAAAGAATCAATAAAGCCTCTTTGTCCTTTGAAGGCCGGTGTTCGTAATTACCAACTCACTTCTCAATAAAGTAGTAACTGACATTTTACAATGCAGAGTTTCTGTTCCTGCCCTACAGTAAAAATCGCGTCCTTATGGAGTCGAAACCATGAGGTGAATTTGTTTGAGAAACGGGGCCAACAAATAGAGCTAAATATGTGTCGATGCCGTCAGCCACTGGTCGGAAAATACGAACAAAGCTTATTTCATTAAGAGGTGTAATTAAATTTCAACTATTGTCTCAGAAATCTGTGGTTTGACCAACAAAAAGGAAGCTTAACATCTAAGGAAAAATGATGTTCCTGTAATTTTCTTGCTCGCCAGTCACGTAGAGTATCAAAGAACAAAACAAAACAGAAACATATGATTTTACATCAGCAAATTCTTGATTAGAACCTTATTATTTATAAAAAAAATTCCGACGTCTCGTTTGATCTCTTTCTCGCTTACGATGGTCCTATAAACTTCATTGCATGCCAAGAAAGGTTCCTCTTTAGATTCAGTAATAATATATTACGTCCGACACACAATCACTGCGTCGAACTGCGTCATTAACTACTGGAGGCAACAAAAGTTGAATGATAGTTGCACGACAAGTTTTGCCCGCACTTCTCAAAGAAAATAGTTGCTGTCCAAGGCTGGATTAGATATAGAGTGGAACGTTTAAGATTACCTTTAGCTTCTTTAGTATTTTTGTTGATATATTGTATGTTTGTTTGTTTTTTCTTAAGAGTCAAGTGCAGAAAACTTTTAGAAATTCCCGTGACAGTTGCTATTCCTCTAATGTTCCAGATACAACAGCAGCAGTACTTGACGGTTTTTTTAGTCCAGCAAAGACTCTGGGATAACCAAACACGTGTACAAGTAGAGATTAGTTTGCAAGTTGCTGTTGCTATGGAGAGCTAACAATTAGTAAAAACTGTTTGAATGCAGAGGTCCACGCAACTTGTAAATATAACTGACTGATTCCTATTGCCGGATCTCTAATTAAAGAGATGCTGTAGCCAGACGTCACTTAAAATGTAAAGTAAAACAAAACTAAATGCAGGGCTGGCACTACGGCAAAGGGCTGATTTATGATAGGCCAATATTTCGGCTAACAAAATTAGTCTTCCTCAGGGCCAGGGCTTTACCGAGAGAAAATATCTTTTAAGGGCTCCTAAAATTTGAATTTAAAATTTTCATAAGTAAATTAGTGGTAGCTCGTGGTAGAGTTTGATTTGGAGTCAGAATACAGGGTCTGGACAGGATCCCCTAACCTAGCTGGTCTGGAATGGTATTCTAGGGATCCGGGATTTGACCGAAATCTAGAGCGGGATTCCGGAAAACGCAGCCTCGTCCCTAGGCGTTCTCGGCTCGGTCAATCCTGGACTCTACCGTGAGCTGTGACGTCACCGAGAGAGAGAAAGCCTAGGGACTAGGCTGGGGAAAAGGCAAAATTTGGAAGCCAAATTCGCCAAAATCTTGGCATGGGATGCGGTGTTTGGAAAGAAAACGTTATTCGGCAGGGAGGTGACGGAAATTTTGGTGATAAAAGAACGGGAATGCTAGTGTTCTTGGCAACCGCTCCGAGATCTTGACTCCCGGCGCGTTGCGGCGCATCATGGGACATCAAATGTAGTTTCCAGTTCCTTCTGGGAGAAGATCCAACATGGCGGCCGCAGGAGTAGTGTAAGAAAATTTGTCTTTATGAAGATTTTCACATCGAATTTCTCCTTTTGTTCTCATTTTGTATTTATCGAATCGTTTTTTGATGCTATTTTAACAGGTTATGTTATCGTTTTTTCTAAACAGGCGGCCCAAAACACAACGTGGCAAGCGTGCTTTGGAACAACGTGCGCCGAAGAATGTCGAGAATACAAAAACCGCGCTGTTTCTACGAGGGGGCAAGACTAGTGACCTTGTTACCCAGGCTATGAAAGATATTGTAAGTAAATAAAGATATCAGGATGTTGAGTAAACTTTGGTTTTCACGAGATATATAATTGCTGATTACTTGTTCTCAAATCGTGTGCTCACTAAAATGAAAACTCGTGATAAGCTTACGTGTTTTGTAGACATCTAAAAATCCACATGAAAGCCCAGTAAGGGTGTTACGGATTTCAAGTAACGGGGAGGATCGAATGGGTGCAAAAATCAAAAACAAAACAAAAATCCGTAGGGCTCCCAATAACCCCCCCCCCCCCCCCCCGCAAAAAAAAAAATCCTCGGACCAAAAATTTACCCCCTTACTTTATTCGCAGAACTACGCGGCTGGGATACGTCGGAACTACAGTGTACCAAGAATCTTCAGATTGTTTTGAATACCCCAAAAAATCCCTACTTAATTCAAGCCACCAAAAAAGATATTTGCAAAATTTTCCTACCCAAAAAATCCCGGAATTGAAAATTTCAAACCCACAAAAAATCCTTCGATCACTCCCGTCACTTGAAATCTGGAGTATCCCCCTGGGCGTAAAAACAGACATCAAATTTTGCATACTTCACCCTGGTTTTCGTACATTATGGTCTTCAGGATAATAATTTGTTGACGAATCAACACTTTCTTCGCTCTATGATCACTTGCTTCATTCTCATGGTGTGTAGCTTATTTAAATGTAAATAGTTTGATGAGAAATTTGATCTTGGTCATACTCTAAGTGATTTAAGGTTTAGCAGTTGTCATTGTTTTGGGATTGGGAGATCAATATATTTATCTTAAATATATTAATCTTATCTCCAGGTTTTCTAATTTGCAATTTTTCATTGCTCATTTATGGATGTGATAGTTGCTAAAAAAAACACAGGCAAATGCCATATTTAAAGGCTTATTTCCAAAGCGAACTTAACACTTGCATGAGATACATCTTGCTAACAATAAGACCTGGACAACCTATTGCAAAGCAGCAATAATTCTGAAATGCAGAGCAGAGAGATTGAACCCTAATGGAACATACAAGAAAGAAAACATCTTTGTTTGAGTTAAATAGAAATATGTATGTAAAAAAAAATGAGTTGAATTGAATTGAAAATGCCAAGACTTGCACCAAGAGATCCAAAATATTCTGACCTCATCAGTGTAGAAAGTACATTGAAAGCACTCACGTTGCAGGTGATCTAGAAACAGTATGTATACATGCAAATAAAACACCACTTGGACTGTATGGGCACCTTAATATGAAAGAACAAAGAAATTAGGGTAATGCGTCAACATATGTGATTGAAATTATTAAATTTAATTTTCATTGATATACAACCTTAGACAAAATTGTTGGGACACTTTTAAAATGGTCCTTATTATGTGATGTTCAGGGACCACGGAGCAAGGTGAAAAGTGGGAGGGCTGACTATTGAAAATAATTTTTTCATATTGAAAATCAAAAAAAGGAATAAAATCATAGTATTTTATTTGTTTCTGTCACGTGACTTTGCATACTTTATCCAGTAATTGTTGCTCTTTATAGGTCGGCCAACATACACGGTCAGTTCAGAGTCAATGCAAGAAAAGACGCGATTACAATTTTAGTATAGAAAATACTACACTGAAGTGATCTGACAAATTTCTAACTATGGCCGTTCACTGTTCAAGTAATGTAATTCTTCTTGCCATCGAATATTTCATTGATTCGAAAGGAGAAAGACAAAATATAAAACTTTTATCAACTCAAAACAACTACTCACCTTCGTTAGGCTTGAAAAAGCTAGTAATTTTCTTCATTTTGTCTGATAAAGCTGATAAAAAAAAACTCTGCCGGAGCTGGAAGTACAAAACACGCTGCCGAACGAAGTGAAGGGGTGGCCAAGGCATGGCCTTTGATCAAGGAGCAAAAAAAAGCACAGGAGCCCCACAAAATGCCTGGCGTTTGAAATTAAAGAAAATACAGAAAATATAGTGGAATATAGACGGAAAAAAACTTGTTTCAAGTCTTTTTTTTTTATTTTAATTATTTTTCCTTTTAGCGCAAAAAAGTGGTGGGGCCGCGGCCCTACCAGACCCTCCCCCTCCACGGTCCCTGATGTTAAGGTCAAAATTTCTGTGATTTTGAATTTCTATGAAAGGGTAATGGGGTGCAGTCATGCTTTGACTATTTTTGAATCCCCCATAATACACTCAGTTTGCCCCCCAAATTTTGCATAAACATTTGTTTTCGAATGCTCCTGAGAATATGGCATTTTCCCAAGAGCATTTGAAGACCATAACTTATGCAAAATTTGGGGGGAAAACAGAGTGTATTATGGGCAATTTGAAAATAGAGAATTGGGTTGTGTCAAATATCCCTGTGAATAATGACTGAGACTCCTGGTTGATGATGGTGATTATACCCCTTGTGAAGGCAATTTACTTTGATAAACATTATAACAAGATAACTACATATTGATTGTGGCTTTGTTGTTTCTAATTCAAGACTTTATCTTTTCCAGTGTTTGCTTAAGAAGCCCAATGCAGTCATGTTCCAGAGGTTAGCAGTTCATAGCTACTCACATTCTAAATTGTCTCAGCCCTTTTTTGCTTCAATTTATTTATTTTTAATGGAGATAGAAAATATTTTAAAGTTGAGACTGACTGTGATTACTGTTTACCCAAAGTAGGAACAACTGTACACAGTAACTCAAAGTTGTCTGTAGTTTCCTACATGTAACAGTATTTTTGAAACCATGATAAACACTAAAGGAGCAATCCCTATGTAATTGGAAACTAGTCCAGCAACTTCAGTCTGGTATACCCTTATGGTCAACTCCCATTAGCAGAAACCTGTGCCAGTAAAGTGATTGGCAAAATAATATAACAACAATACAATGTACATTCTTATCAAAAGAGTAATGCATGAATCATAGGTAAACATGAATTTAATTTTATGGCAACTGGTATGACAATACACTAAATCCAGTAAATTCTGTTTTCATGCAGAAAAAATATATTGAGGCCATTTGAAGATCACACCTCACTTGTAAGTATTTATGCCTTTTTCCATGTCTTAATCCACCACTGAACTGAGACGAATGACTCACACAGGAACGTACTGATCATAACGCCTATGCTAAACCATAGACAGGGTATATCCTAATATCATATTATTACCTGTTCCCCATGCCTAGGCCCACTGGTAATACTTTACTAATTACAACAGGAGGAGAAAAAGGCATAAGAATTCTATTTGCCGGCAAATATTTCCTATCTGTACTTCTGTATACAGAATGACTTTGATCTTCTTTCAGGAATTCTTCAGTGTTAGAAATGATGCTTCATTATTTATCTTTGGGTCTCATTCCAAGAAAAGACCTCACAATCTTGTTTTAGGTATGTTTTTTCATTCTTTGGAACACTTGACTCTCATTCCTTGGAACATGTCATGCTATAAAAGTAAAATACTGTCTTATGTTCTTTGATAGGCCGCTGCTTTGATGGTCATATTTTAGATATGATTGAGTTAGGCATTGACAAATTTGTATCAACAAAGAAAATCAAGGTAAGGTTATCATTAAATATTATAATGAGAAAAAACTGTAATATCGTTATAATTGTTCATGCTGGTACAAGAATGTTCTCGATCCCTGATTATAGCTGACAACAGACCATACCTTAGTACTAAGTTTTCAGTTAAATACTATACACTGCTTCACCCCATATATTTTTTGTACTGCTGATATAGCTAGCCACTTAACATGTTCATTGTGGGTCACAAATCTTAGGTAAATCAACTTTTGAGCCCTTTAAGGTGATCAAACTGTGAAGTTCTAGAGCATGCTGTTACCACAAAAACCAACATTCCCAGACTGGTACACTGTTGTTAATGTGGCTCATAAAGTTAACTATTTTCCCCCATCTAGAATGTTTGACAACAAAATGGAGTGGAAATAAACAACTCTACTCAACAGAGATCATACCAATCCTTACAAATTACTGATGCATGTTCATTTCATTACACTACAAGAATTTACCTGCAGTAGTACTCAATATGAGTGGACTTCCGATACATTTAGTTTGCAACATGGCCCTCTACTGAAAAAACTCAGCATTTATGTTTGCGTAACAATCGTTGATGTTTGGTACTTGCAATTTTTTCTTTACTAGCCCTCAAAACACAGCATGGTTAACTTATTAGTATTTTAAAATTCCAAATTTGTTATCAAATGAAATTTTTTCTGTTTTCTTTCTTTCAGACACTCAAGTGTTCATTTGGTACAAAACCTTGTTTGTTATTTTCTGGACAAGAATTTGAAAATGGTGCAGTTTACAAAAGATTAAAAAATATCCTCATAGGTGGGTATGAGTGAAACTGCAGTGTATTTATTTATTCACAACCTTGTTGTTAGGGTCCTAGTCTTAGAATAACAATGTCTGCATGTCCTTTCTACCTTTTTCTGGTAAAAAGGTAAAGACGCATACAAGCCAAAGGCCCAAATGGCCGAGGCTTATAGCAGTTTCCTTAGCACAAAGCTTGCATAGGAGTATTGCTACTTCCCCCTGGATGGGATGCTAGTCCATCGCAGGGTTACCTCCCAGCAGTATGTCGCTGGTTCCTATTTATAAACCTGGGTGAAGAGAGACAAAGTGGAGTAAAGTTCCTTGTCTAGGGAAATAGCATGAAAAGCGATGCTTAAAGCCAGACCTCCAGATCCGGAGTTCAGGGTGTTAACTTCTTGGCCACACAAACCTTCAATACTTTTTCTGGGATTGGAATCTATTTGCATGGTAGAGAGATGCCCTGGCTACTTGAGCTTCTCTTGGAAAGCCAACTTTTCATTCCTTTCTTAACATAATGCACTAAAGCATCGACAAAATAATATAGGCTGGATTAGTATAACTTACCTGCCCACAGTACCACAAATGAATGTACAGGGTGTATTTTCCCTGGGCACACATCCTTTTAAGGGCCTATCTAGCTGAGATAAATACCATGAAAACCCAGGGCACAAAATTACCTCCCCTCCCCCCCACTTCCTTCTTTTTCATTATCACCTACCAGTCACATCAGTCTGCTAAATAGAATGGTTTTGAACATGCAAACATCAATGTGATTTACAGGTCAAGAAAAAGCCTCAAGACAGCTGAAAATTCTCGGTGATATAGCTGTTCCACAATTGTCTTCAAGTATTAAAGGGTGTAAAATTGCGTTAACGTTGTATTACTGTACCTTACAGATTTTTTCAGAGGGCCAGTGATTGAGAAAGTGCGGTTACAAGGACTGGAGCATGTTCTTCAGTTTACTGCTGTCGATGGAAAAATTTACATGAGAAGCTACAGGTAAAGTTTTAAGAAAGATAACCATAATAAATGGGTTTCGAAGGATTAAACAGCAGGGGCACATGGTATCTAATGGACTAGTAAAAATGGTCAGACAGCAACATTCAACAAATTGATTTAGATGTGGCAGAAGTAGTATTTAAGCAAAGTGCAAAATTTTAAATCTAACGTGATTGCTGTGCTGCCAGCGTGCAAAGAAAATCATGTCTGATAGTGTAGGGCTAAGGCTTCCTCAATCAATGCGCAGGACAGAGACCATTAAAAAATGCTTTGCTCCCTTACTTCCCACATGATGATGATGATGATACATTAAGTGGTTGTTATTTTCCTCAGGGATAATAGAGTGAGTGAGATATGAGTATGGAGAGAGGCAAAATCACTCTTTATTGGCAGTGATTCCAACACACACTTGCATATGGTACTTGAACTATCCTGAGGGAAAAAAGGGACTACCTATAGTCTAGGTTTTTTAAAAAGTTAAGTAATTTTTGTTTCATTTCAGAGTGTTATTAAAGAAATCAGGAAGTCGAACACCAAGAGTTGAGCTTGAAGAAATGGGGCCTTCCCTTGACTTTGTTATGAGAAGAACACATCTTGCATCAGATGACTTAATGAAGGCAGCCACAAAGGTGCCAAAAGCAGTCAAGGTAATAATATGAACAGTTTATTCAGGCCCAGTTGTTCAAAAGGTGGTTATAAGAGCTATCCAATGGGTAAATCACTGTCCAGTGCATAAGTATTAGGAAAATCAATATTGCAAAATCTACTGGATTGAAATTTATCTAGTGAATAGTACTATATCCACCTTTTTTACAACAGCACTGATGCCTGCATGAGGATTAAAGAATTTTAATTTTGAGAGAAAAGTGAACATACTTTTCTACTTAAAACTGTTAAAACTAGAAATGGACTTCTAACAGCCCATGTAACGGCAAATTTTACAAGAAGAATGCCAAGATAAGTGGGAATGTAGTTGTTTAGTAATAAGGAAGAGAGTGAAGATAACCCAAACAGCTGAAATAGACATTGTTAAATATGAATTAGACATTTTCAATTTTAATGGTAGGTAATTGAATGAGTCAAATCAGCTGGGTTAAACTAATATTGTTATGGTTGGTAAATATTTGCCTAGTGTTTGGCCCCTTGGCTAATTCACATAACATTTTCAAGAATGTTTTTGCAAATTGCTGTTGTTAATTGAAAAACAGTGAACATTGTACAGTTTTCATTGCTATCAAACCTGTCAAAACTGATGAAAGACACTTTTAAATTGAGATTATCATTTCAAAAATTATTAAGTACAACAATACATTGTAGTTGAGACAGAATACTAATTTACTGCATTCATATAATAACGTGGAAGTTCCATATTTTTGATACAAGTGTTATATTTTGCAGCCTAAGAAAGTGAAGAATGTTTCATATGACTCGTTTGGAACCAAGGAAGGAAAAGTTCACATGAAAAGACAGGACTACACTAAACTTCAGACCAGGAAGATGAAAGGACTCAAGAGAAAATCTGACACATCTGAAACACAGGGAACAAAAAATAAAGTGAAGAAAAAAAACTAGATAAATAATGGGGTTTAGATTATACCTTTTATTTGAGATTTTTGACGGTGAAAAGTGTAAAGTTAGATTGTACTATTACCGGTATATGAAATAAAATACATGTATGTTGTTAATGTTAAACATAGCAGATGCGATAGCATATGCTATCTCCGGTGAGACTCATGATTAGAAAATTTGATGCAAACTACACCATCTTACATTTAAATGCTGACAAGGTATTTTTTGTCAACTTGTATGTACAAAACAACATTTCTTATAAAACAGAAAAACCATAACATCTGATGGCTGTATTCATCTTTTGGTCAACTTTGTACACATTCATTTTCAGAACCTAGTAACAACCAGAACTTAGGACACAAAATTCAAGTTCTGTTTTTCTATATACACAATCCCATGCCTTATTTTCTTTATTCTATGTTTTAGTGGATAAGCCTTCTAAGTCAAAGGTCTTCCTCTCTAATTCCTTCTAGTATGTGTCTTGTTCGTCATAAAAAAGTGACCTTCAGAAAAGAAGTGTTGCATTTAGTGTCTTTCAATAAAGTAGCAATGTCAAATGAGTGAATATATTATTGTGTGGATTTTATGCAGGGTTCATGAAAATAATGGTCTTTCCAGCTAATTTTAACCTCCCTGTTTTCACCAGTGCTAACATGAATGCCTTTGTAGCTGCTCCTAGACAAAGAAGATTTCTTAGATCCTGTTCAAGCATGGCAGGTTCAAGGTGTCCTGAAATTGAATTGTAGCGAATTGTTTTCATTATAAACTAAAAATTAATTTGGTATGTGTACAAGGATATAGAGTAGAACCCTGGTAAATCAAACCCTGAGGGGCAACAAACAACAGTCTGAGTTAGCAGGGGTCAAAGCTATTGCCATCAATTGAAAATTAATGTCCAATTTGCCATGTTACATTTGTGTAATAATAACATTGATAGGTACTGAATTTGTCAGCTCTTCAGTAAATATGTACAGTGCAAATTTAAGTTATCTCATCAGAAACGGTAACATGCTTATGCATTATGATAAAACGAGATCTGTTTGTTGCACTAATTAAAACTAAATGGTTTCAATTATTTTCACCGATTATGCAACAAAAACAGCTTATGTGATGCATCCCAGTGGAGTTACACAAACCAGAGTTACTGGGGTAAATTTCAGTGAAATTTTTTTCAAGGGAAAGGAAATTTAGTTCGAGTCAGCAGGGAGTTGAAGTTATCCGAGTTCAACTTATTGAGGTTCTACTGTATTGTGCTATGGAGCCTATCCATCTGTCACAGATTCATCCTTGAAAAGAGTTTGCCATCCAAGTCACCCAAGCACTTGAAGAGAGCATACTAGTATTTTTTGCAAAGAGAGGATTGGCATGGGCTTTGTTTTTAGGATGATCATGGAAATTCAAAAATTACCATTAAAAAGTCTTTGAAGAAACAGTGAGCTGCACCCCCAATTTTGAGCAACAGTATAGGAGGAAAAGGTGTGGCCTATCAGCTAGTATCAGGGCTTGAAAAAAAAACTTGAATTCCAGCTTGTCCCGTGGGAAAGCAGCTCTCGCATTTTGCTTGCCTGGTGCAACTTCTTGCTTGTCTTAGTTAATGAATTTGTTAGAGGATGAGGACATCATTAGTTCCACCCAAAATGATGACCCACACTTGTCTGACCAATGGACAAGTGAGCTTTAAAAGTTACTTGCCCAGTAAGATAACTTCGTGCCAGACTACTGGATGAGACTTTTCTCTGCAGTGATTGTAGCAATTTCCAACATAACAAGCCTGTCTATCCTTTACTGCTGTACTTAAATTTTCCTTACCTTGATTGTTGCTCAATAAGAATTTATTTATTGTGTCAAGATGGTGGTTAATACACTCCAGGCTGAACTGGTTTGCAACATATACAGGTAGAATGCTGTACTCATTCTCATTCAGAGGTTGAACAAACATGTGCTGGCTTTGACAACTGTGATCTGCCAAGTAGCTGCCTTGTACAGGAGCAGTAGGTATAACATCATCTATGGTGGAAGAGAATACTAAACTATGTTATTTTTCAAAAGTGGCAAACATTGCCATTTTTCAGCCATTATTTTGTAAGGATAAAGTCTCCCCTTGTGTTGTTAGTAGATACATGTTAAAGGACAGGGCAGCCTATTTGATGGACTGGCATTTTGTTTTGAAAGATAATACCTGCAACAAAAACGCAACACTAATCTGATAGACTTGTGTCTTCATATTACTATGAATTAAAACTTGTTGCAAGATTTTGTCTGGATATACTCTCAAATTAAAGTAAATGTCACGGATCTTTTAATAATAGTTATGGGAATAAGTCAGAATACCGTAAATTCCGAAAATAAGCCCCTCCATGTATATGCCCCTCCAAATGTAAGACCTCCAAACTCATAATGCAAAAAACCTCCGTTAAATTGCCCCTCCAAATATAAGCCCCCCGGGGGCTTGTACTTGGAAATTGCCCTCAAATACAAAGTAAAACAAAGCAAAACCGGTAAATTTCCTTCTAACTATAAGGCTAGCCCAGTCAATTTTGGAACGCAAAATGCCCTTGATCCATAAATAAGGCCCCTCCGAATATAAGCCCCTCCAAAAATAAGCCCCTCAAAAAGGGCCTTTGAAAAATATAAGCCCCGGGG